>NC_141538.1:2947500-3115000 GCF_021556685.1 Rattus norvegicus | reverse complement strand
CCCATGCTATCTCGCCAGCAAGAACACGTGGGGACACACGAATCCTTCTGCAGCAAAAACGTTTATTGTATCTTAAAGAGAGGGCCCGGGGCGCCAGCATAGCACGGCTTATATACACCCTAGCGCGGTGCATCCACACATGATTATCCATGATCTCATAGGCACGCCCCGGAGTGGGCAAAGACCTGGCACGAAGGCACTCTTGAACATGTGCACACAGTTAACTTCCTGAAAGGAAGTTGGCTGGCGCGGCGAAGGCCAGCACCATCTAGTAATGGCAAAAGCTATCCCGGCTTTCCATGTGGGGCGCAGTGGAAGCCAGCGCCATCTTGTGGTGACAAATGTTATTGCGGCTCTCCACAGATAATGGTTACAGAGATGACTCAATTGATAAAATAATATTCATATGTAAAAACCTGAGTCAATTCCCAGCACTTATGTAAACACACAGGCACAGGCATGGTAGCTTATCCTTATAACCACAGTGCTGGAGAGGTAGATTCATGGTAACCTCTGAAGCTTTCAAGTTAGGCAGTCACAGGGAGAAACCTTGCCTAAAAAATAAAGGGGGCATGGAGAGTATAGGTAGATATTGACAGAAAACAAAACCTGAGATTGACCTCTATCCTCTGAAAACTCCCCAACACACACACACACACACACACACACACACACACACACACAAATTTCAACAATAAAAATAGTTAAATGCACTCAGATATTTCATAATCAGAAAAAAAGAGCAACCATGAAAATTGATCTTCCAGAGTTACTTAGGCACAGAAGTATGCTGATGTGACGTTTAAAAGCAATTTAGCAAAATGTATTTCATTGTGTTAGTTGTGTTTGTAATGAAAAAAAATAGGCATCCTTCATTTGTAGAAGGAATCAACTACTGTATTGAAAACAAGGACATAAAAAATCAAGTATGTATCCTTTTATCATATTCAAGTTATGCCTCCATGATCACAAATACTACTTAAGGGACATTTAAAGCAAAAAGGACTATACAAAGTATCAGAAAAACCAGGAGCTATATCTTTGAGAAAATCAAAAAGATAGATAAATGCAGACTATCCAGAGGGCACACAGAGTATATCCAAATAAACAAAATCAGAAATGCAAAGGGAGCCATAAAAAACAGAATAAGAGTAAATTCAAAAAAATCACCAGATCCTACTAGAAAAGCCTATATTGAACAAAAATGAAAAATCTGACTGAACTGGACAATTTTCTAAACAAATACAAGGTAACAAAGTTAAATCGGGATCAGATAAACCATCCAAACAATCGCATAACTCCTACAGAAATACAAGGTATTTTTAAAAGTCTCCCAACTAAAGGAACACAGGACCCCATGGCTTTACTACAGAATTCTATTATACCTTCATAGAAGACCTCATACCAACACTGTACAAACTATTCCACAACATAGAAACAGAAGGTACACTTCCCATTCCTTCTATGAAGTCACAATTAAACTTATACCTATACCACACAAAGGGCCAGCACAGACAGAGAACTTCAGATCAATTTCCCTTAGGAATATCAATGCAAAAATACTCAACAAAATTCCCTCAAACCTAATTCAAGAACACATCAAAAGGATCATCCATCATGATAAAGTAGGCTTCATCCTAGGGATGCAGGTGCGGTTTAATAGTCAGAAATGCATCAACATAATCCACTATGTAAACAAAATCAAAATGAGAAAAAAAACCATGATCATTTCATTAGATGATGAGAAATTGTTTGACAAAGTACAGTACCTTTTCAGGATAAAAGTCCTGGAAAGATCAGGCATTCAATGCTCATAGAGAAACATAGTAAAAGCAATATACAGCAAAGGAGTAGCCAACATTAAACAAAATGGAGAGAAACTTGAAGCAATCCCACTAACATCAGGGACTAGACAAGGCTGCCCCCTCCCTCCGTATTTATTCAGTGTAATTCAGTGTAGTCCTAGCCAGAACAATCAGATAATGAAAGGACATCACAGGGAAAAAAGTGGAAATAAAGAACTCAAATATTACTATATGCAGATGATATGATAGTCTACACAAATGATGCCAAACGTTCCACTAGAGAATTAATAAACCTGACAACCAACTTCAGCAAAGTGATTGGGTGTAAAATTAACTCAAACAAATCAGTTGCCTTCCTATATTGAAAGGATAGACAGGCTGAGAAAGATGTTGGGAAAAGATACCCTTCACTACAGTCACAAATAATGTAAAATACCTCGGTGTGGCTCTAACCAAACAAGTGGAAGATTTGTATGACAAGAACTTCAAGTCTTTGAAGAAAGAAATTGAATAAGATCTCAGAAGACAGAAAGATCTCCCATGCTCATGGATTGGGAAGCTTAATATAGTAAAAAATGTCCATTTTGCCAAAAGCAATCTACACATTCAATGCAATCACCATCAAATTTACAACTCAATTCTTCTAGAGTTAGAAAGAGCAATTTGCAAAATATTTTGGAATATCAAGAACCCAGAAGAGAGAAAACTGTCCTCAACTATAAAACAACATCTGGGGAAATCACCATCCTGACCACAAGCAGTAATACAGAGCAATAGTGACAAAAACTGTATGGTACTAGTAAGAGGCAAGCAGGTAGATCAGTATAATAGAATTGAAGACCCAGAAATGAACCCATACACCTATGGTCACTTGATCTTTGACAAAGGAAAAGAAACCATACATTGTAAATAAAATATCATTTTCAACAATTGATGCTGGTTCACCTTCAACATGTAGAAGAATACAAGTTGATCCATTCTTCTCTCACTGTAGAAAGCTTAAGGCCAAGTGGATCAATAAAGTCCAAATAAAACCAGATACATTCCAACTAATAGAAGAAAACATGGGGAAGAGTCTTGATCACATGGGCACTGGGGAAAATTTCCTGAACAAAACACCAATGACTTATGCTGTAAAATCAAATATAAACAAATAGGATCTCATAAAACTGCAAAGCTTCTGTAAAGCAAAGGGCACTCTCATACGGACAAAATGGCAACCAACAGATTGGGAAAATTTCTTTGCCAATCTTATATCTGATAGATCATCTAATATCCAAAATATACAAAGAACTCAAGAAGTTAGACTCCAGAGAGCCAAATAACCCTATTAAAAATGGGGCACAGACCAAAGAAAGAATTCTCAGGTGAGTAAAATCGAATGGCTGAGAAATACCTAAAGAAATGTCCAACATTCTTAGTCATGAGGGAAATGCAAATCAAAACAACCTTGAGATTCCGCCTAACACCAGTCAAATTGGCTAAGATATGAAATTCAGGTCACAACAGATGCTGGGGAGGATGCAGAGGAAGAGGAACATTCCTCCATTGTTGGTGGGATTGCAGTCTTGTACAATTACTCTCAAAATCAGTCTGTAGATTCCTCAGAAAATTAGGTATTTCAAAATCTGAGGACCCAACTATACCTCTCCTGAGCATATAACCAAGAGATGCTAAAACATAAAACAAAGACACATTTTTCCACTATGTTTGAAGCAGCCATATTTGTAATAGCCATAAGCTGAAAAGAACCCAGATGCCATTCAACAGAGGAATGGTTACAGAAATATGGTACATCTAGAAAATGGAGTACTACTCAGTTATCAAAAACAATAATGACTTCATGAAATATAGGCAAATGGACTGTACTAGAAAATATCATCCTGAGTGAGGTAACCCAATCACAGAAAACCACACATGGTATGCACTCACTGATAAGTGGATATTAGCGCCAAAGCTCAAATTACCCAAGATACAATCCCCAAAACACATGTAGCTGAAGAAGAAGGATGACCAAAGTGCAGATGCTTCACTCCTTCTTAAGAGGGGGAAAAAGAGAATGAAGGAATGGCCATTCAGAGCCTGCCCCACATGTGGGAAAAAAATATACATATATATCCACCAAAGCTAGATAATATTGATGAAACTAAGACATGCACGTTGGCAGGAGTCTGATATAGCTGTCTCATGAGAGACATGGCCATAACTTGTCAAATACATAGGTGAGTGCTAACACCAAACCATTGAACTGAGAACGGTGTCCCCATTGGAGGTATTAGAGAAGAGATTGAAAGAGCTAAAGGGGCTCTCAGCCCCATAACAACAATCCCAACCAACCAGAGCTCTTAGGAACTAAACCACAACTCAAAGACTACACATGGACAAACTCATAGCTCCAGTGTCATATGTAGCAGAGGATGGCCTTGTTGTGCACCAATGGAAGGAGAAGTCCTTGGTCCTGCCAAGGCTTGACCTCCCAGTGTAGGGGAATGTCAGGTGGGTGTGTGAAGGAATGATAGTTGTGGAGGGGGAATACCCTTATAGAAGGAGAGAGTGATGGGATATGAGGCTTATGGCTGGGGAACTGGGAAAGGGAATGTCATTTGAAATATAAATAAAAATATCCAATAAATATAATCTGCTGGAGCTGAAAAAAAATTCTAAGTTCAGAAATTACCTAAGGGACTGTCCCAGTAAAACGTCTACCAGCCTTAAACTATGTATATTCCTTCATAACGTGGATGCACCCTAAATGTCATGCAACAGATCAAAATAATTTAAGACTAGCATTCACAAAGGTAACTAGTTATAGGTGTGTCTTCTCCTGGATTCAAATAAAATAATAAAAATAAATACAGGATAATCAGAGCAGGTTTAGCAGTGGATAGGAAAAGAAGAAAGAAAGACTGTTAACTGGATGTGAGAAGTATAGTGTCATTGTTAAAGTGTATTCGCTATACTGATTTGCTGTCCTGATCAGCATTAATTATCTATTTAACATGACCTAGAGTCATCTGAGAGGATAGCATTGATTGACGGGTGGTCTAAATTAGATTGGGTGGCCTCTCATCATCTCCATAGGGGACATTCTTATTTGTCAAGTGCTGTGTTTGGGTAAAACCCACTGTGGCATTGTAGATTGCTATACAAGCAGTACTAGCTGTATAAGAAGGCTATTTAAGCATGAGCAAACAAGCCAGATAGCAACATCTTTCTCAGTGGTTTGTACTTCCAGCTGCTGCTTTAGGTCCTGCTCTGACTTTACTTAATGATGAACTCTGCTGTGTAAGAATAAACCAGATAAATCCTTCCCTCGTCAAACTTGATTTTGGTCTGAGTGTTTTATTACAACATTAAAACCATACCAGAACATACACTGAGGTAATTCATGAGAAAATATTGGAATGGTAGGATTTACTCTTAGTACAGGTGTACGAAGATTGGCCAACAAACCAGGTACATTCCATTTCAGAGTAAGTCTTTTTTTTTCTGAAAAAAAGAGATCTTTAAACTGAAGCAATGGGAATTGGAAAGGACACAGATAAATTGACCCCACCATGAAAGAAAGTGAAGGACAAATCCACATACAGGTGAGGTTTGAAGAGAAAATTAAAAAAAGAAATATAAAAATTGCTAGGTAATATAATTAGGAATATTTTTCTCAAACAAATTTCCTCCTTAATAAGTTATTAAGGTGTGGGTATTTTCAAGAAACCTGGGAGGAGGCTATCAAGGGAAGTTAGAATACCTCCTAAAATGCACATATACAAGGACAAATAATCTACTTAATTCTATTTTTATACAGAGTCTATGTACATATTGCTGTCTCTCCTGGAACTATGTAAAACAGGCAGAGCAAATATGCTTGTCTGAAGGGTAAAGGTACATGCCACCATACCCATTTGCCTCCAATTGTTAATACAATTGTCACACACAGCCATACCCTCACCCAGAAGCTTGGTGACAGAATAATGAGACTTAAACTGGTGGATAAAGGTAAAGGCTTCTTGATCTGTTAATCTTTTCCTGAAGTTTGGGTCTGTAAGTCTTCTTACCTAGAATAACATAGCATCACAGATTGTGTCTCACAAGGCTTTAAATAAGGAAAGTGGCATGATTCACAGGTATTGCAGAAAGAGCATAATTGCATCTATTATATATGAAGCATGATTTTTCCAAAGGTTAATGAATAATGGTATTTTTTTTCATGTTTATTAACTTGGATATTTCTTATTTACATATTATTCCATTTCCTGGTTTCCTGGCCAACATAGCCCTAACCCCTCCCCCTGCCTTTCTCTACAGGTGTTCTCCTCCCTAACCTCCCCCCATTATCGCCCTGCCCCCAGAACAATCACGTTCACTGGGGGTTCAGTCTTGGTAGGACCAAACGCTTCCCCTTCCACTGGTGCTCTTACCAGGCTATTCATTGCTACCTATTCACTGAGGTTAGAGCTCAGTGTCAATCCATGTATAGTTTTTGGGTAGTGGCTTAGTCCCTGGAAGCTCTGGTTGGTTGGTATTGTTGTTCACATGGTGTGTCAAGCCCCTACAAGCTCTTTCAGTCCTTTCTAAGATTACTTCAACGAGGGTCCTGTTCTCAGTTCAGTGGATTAATGATGGCATTCGCCTGTGTATTTGCTGTATTCTGGCTGTGTCTCACAGGAGAGATCTACATTCAGTTCCTGTAGGCCTGCACTTCTTTCTTCATCCATCTTATCTAGTTTGGTGGCTGTATGTATGGGCCACTTGTGGGGCAGGCTCTGAATGGGTGTTCCTTCTGTCTCTGTTCTACACTTTGCCACCCTATTCACTCTCAAGAGAATTCTTGTTTGCTTATTAAAGAAGGAGTGAAGTGTTTGAATTTTGGTCATCCTTCTTGAGTTTCATGTGTTCTGTGCATCTAGGGTAATTTGAGCATTTGGGATAATATCCAGTTATCAATGAGTGCATACCATTATGTTTTTCTGGGATAGGGTTACCTCACTCAGGATGATATTTGCCAGTTCCATCCATTTACCTATGAATTTCATAAAGTCATTGTTTTTGGTAGCTGATTAATATTCCATTTTGTAGATGTATCATATTTTCTGTATCTATTCCTCTGTTGAAGGGCATCTGGGTTCTTTCCAGCTTCTGGCTATTATAAATAAGGCTGCTATGAACATAGTGGAGCAGCGTCTTTGATATATATTGGGACATTTTTAGGGTATATGCCCAAATGAGGTACAGCTGGGTACTCCGTTAGGTCATTATTAAGTTTTCAGAGGAACCTCCAGACTGATTTCCAGAATGGTGGTACCAATCTGAAATCCCAAAAAATCTCACCATATCCTCGCCAGCATATGCTGTCACCTGAGTTTTTGATCTTAGCCATTCTCACTGGTGTGAGGTGAAATCTAAGACTTGTTTTGATTTGCATTTCCCTTATGACTAAAGATGTTGTACATTTCTTTAGGTGTTTCTTAGCCATTCAGCATTCCTCAGCTGGGAATTCTTTGTTTTCCTCTGAAAATAATTTTTAATAGGGTTATTTGTCACCCTGCAGTCTAACTTCTTGAGTTCTTTGTATATTTTGGATATAAGCCCCCATCAGTTGTAGGATAGGTACAGCTCTTTTCCCAATCTGTTGGTGGCCATTTTGTCCTAACAACAGTGTCCTTTGCCTTACAGAAGCTGTGCAGTTTTATGAGATCCCATTTGTCTATTCTTGATCTTAGAGCATAAAACATTGGTGTTTTGTTCAGGAAATTTTCTCTAGTGCCCATGTGTTCGAGATTCTTCCCCAATCTTTCTTCTATTAGTTTGAGTGTATCTGCTTTGATGTGGATGTCTTTGATTCACTTGGACATATAGCTTTGTACAGAGTGATAAGCATGGACCGATCTGCATTCTTATACATACTTACCTCCAGTTGAACCAGCACCATATTCTGAAAAATGCTATTTTTTTAATTGGATGGTTTCGGCTGCTTTGTCAAAAATTAAGTGACCACAGGTGTGTGGGTTCATTTCTGGGTCTTCAATTCTATCGGACTGGTCTATCTATCTGCCTCTGTACAAATACCATGCAATTTTTATCCCTATTGCTCTCTAATTCTGCTTGAGTTCAGGGAGAGTGATTCCCCCTAGAAGTCCTTTTGATGTTGAGGATAGTATTAGCTATCCTGGGTTTTTTGTTATTCCAGATGAATTTGCAAATTTTTCTGTCTATCTCTCTAAAGAATTGGATTGGTATTTTGATGGCGATTGCAATGAATCTGTGGATCACTTTTGGTAAAATGACCATTTTTACTATGTTAATCCTACCAATCCTTGAGCATGGGAGATCTTTCCATCTTCTGAGATCTTCAAATTCTTTCTTCAAAGGCTGGAAGTTTTTATAATACAGAACGTTCACTTTCTTGGTTAGAGTCACAATGAAGTATTTTATATTATTTGGGACTATTGTGAAGGGTATAATTTCCCTAATTTCTTTCTCCGCTTGTTTCTTTTTGTGTAGAGGAGGGCTACTGATTTATTTTACTTAATTTTATACCCAGCCACTATGCTGAAGGTGTTTCTCCGACTTAGTAGTTCTCTGGTGGAACATTTGGAATCACTTAAATATACTATCGTATCATCTGCAAATAGTGATATTTTGATTTCTTCTTTTCCAATCTGTATCACTTTGATCTCCTTTTGTTGTCTGATCGCTCTGGCTAGAACTTCAAGAACTATATTGAATAAGTAGGGAGTGAGTGGGCAGCCTTGTCTAGTCCCTGATTTCAGTGGTATTGCTTCAAGTTTCTCTCCATTTAGTTTAATTTTAGCTACTGGTTTGATGTATATGGATTTTATTATGTTTAGGTATGGGCCTTGACTGCTTCTTCTTTCCAGGACTTTTATCGAGAACGGATCTTGAATTATGTCAAATGCTTTCTCAGCATCTAATGAAATGATCATGTGGTTTTTATCTTTTCGTTTGTTTATATAGTGTATTACGTTGCTGGTTTTCCATATATTGTACTATTCCTGCATGCTGGGAATGAAACCTACTTGACTAAGATGAATGATTGTTTTAATGTGCTCTTGTATTTGGTTTGCAAGAATTTTATTGAGTATTTTGTGTCGATATTCATAAGGGAAATTGGTCTGAAGTTCTCTTTTTTGGGGGGTCTTTGCCTGTTTTAGGTATAAGAGTAATTGTGGCTTCATAGAAGGAACAATTCTCTGTAGTGCTCCATCTGTTTCAATTTTGTGGAATAGTTTGGATAGTATTGGTATGAGGTCTTCTATGTAAGTCTGAAAGAATTCGCACTGAGCCCATATGGAAATGGGCTCTTTTTGGTTGGAAGAGTTTTAATGACTCCTGGAATTTCTTTAGGATTTATGGGGTGGTTTAAATGGTTTATCTGTTCCTGATTTAACTTTGGTACCCAGTACCTGTCTAGGTAATTGACCATTTCCTCCAGATTTTCAAGTTTTGTTGAATATAGGCTTTTGCAGTAGGATCTGATTATTTCTTTGAATTTCCTCTGTGTCGGCAATTATGTCTCCGTTTTTATTTCTGATTTTATTAATTTGGACACACTTCTGTGTCCTCACATTAGTCTGTCAAAACATTTATCTATCTTGTTGGTTTTCTCAAAGAACCAGCTTTTTGTTCTCTTGATTCTTTTTATAGACCTTTTTGTTTTTACTTGGTTGATTTCAGTTCTGAGTTTGATTATTTCCTGCTTTTCCTCCTCCTGGATGTATTTACTTCTTTTTTTTCTAGAGGTTTTAGGTCTGCTGATATATGCTCTCTCTTGTTTCTTTCTGCAGGCACTCAGAGCTATAAGTATTCTTCTTAGCACAGCTTTCATTATGTCCCATAGGTTTGAGTACCTTCATTTTCATTAAATTCTAAGAAATCTTTAATTTTTTTTATTTCTTCCTTGACCAGGTTATCATTGAGTAGGCCTTTGTTCAACTTCCATTTATATGTGGGCATTCTTCCCTTATTGTCATTGAAGACCAGCTTTAGCCCATTGTGGTCTGATATGACACATGGGATTGTTTCTATCTTTCTGTATCTGTTGAGGCTTGTATTATGACCAATTATATGGTCAATTTTGGAGAAAGTACCATGAGGTGGTGAGAAGAAGGTGTATCCTTATGTTTTACGTCAGAATGTTCTATAAACATCTGTTAAGTCCATTTCCTCATGAATTCTCTCAGTCTGTCTATTTCTCTATTTAAATTCTGTTTCCACGATCGGTTCATTGATGAGAATGAGATGTTGAAAACCCCTCCTATTGTTGTATGATGTACAATGTGTACTTTGAGCTTTAGTAATGTTTCTTTTATGTATGTAGGTGCCCTTTTATTTGGAGAATAGATATTCAAAATTGAGAATTCATCTTGGGGGATTTTCCTTTGATGAATATGAAGTGTCCTTCCTTATCTTTCTTGATGACTTTTGTTTGAAAATCGATTTTATTTGATATCAGAATGGCTATTTCAGCTTGCTTCTTCAGACCAATTTTGTTGAAAGCTCTTTTCCAGGTTTCACTCTGAGGTAATGTCTGTATTTGTCTCTGAGGTGTGTTTCTCAAAATGCAGGGTCCTCATTGCATTTCAAGTATGCTAATCTATGTCTTTTTATTGGGGAATTGAGTCCATTGTTGCTGAGAGATATTAAGGAATAGTTATGGGTTGGGGATTTAGCTCAGTGGTAGAGCGCTTGGGTTCGGTCCCCAGCTCCGAAAAAAAGAACCAAAAAAAAAATAAAAGGAACAGTTATTGTTGCTTCCCATTATATTCATATTTGGATGGGAGATTATGTTTGTGTGCTTTCCTCTCTTTGTTTTGCCGCCAAAACAATTAATTTATTGCTTTTTCTAGGGTGTAGCTTGCCTCCTTATGTTGGGCTTTACCATTTATTGTCCTTTGTAGTGCTGGATTTGTCGAAAGATATTGTGTAAATTTGGTTTTGTCATGGAATATCTTGTTTTGTCCATCTATTTTAATTGACAGCTTTGCTGGATACAGTAACCTGGGCTGGCATTTGTGTTCTCTTATGGTCTGTATCTCATCTGTCCAGTATCTTCTGGCTTTCATACTCTCTGGTGATAGGTCTGCCTTTATATGTTACTTGACCTTTTTCCCTTACTGCTTTTAATATTCTTTCCATGTTTTGTGCATTTGGTGTTTTGAATATTATGTGACGATAGGAGTTTTTTTCTGGTCCAATCTATTTGGAGTTCTGTAGGCTTCTTATATGTTTATACGCATCTCTTTCTTTAGGTTAGGGAAGTTTTCTTCTATGATTTTGTTGAAGATATTTACTGGTCCTTTGAGCTGGCAGTCTTCACTCTCTTCTATACCTGTTATTCTTAGCTTTGATCTTCTCATTTTGTCCTGGCTTTCCTGTATGTTTTGGGCCAATAGCTTTATCTGTTTTACATTATCTTTGACAGTTGTGTCAATGATTTCTATGGAATTTTCTGCTCCTGAGATTCCCTCTTCTCTCTCTTGTATTCTATTAGTGATGCTTATATCTATGACTCCTTGTCTTTCCCTTTGGTTTTCTATATCCAAGGTTTTCCACCTTTGTGCTTTCATTATTGCTTCTATTTCCATTTTTAATATCTTCACCTGTTTGATTGTGTTTTCCTGGAATTCTTTTAGGGATTTTTGTTATTCCTCTCTATAGGCTTCTACTTATTTATTTATGTTTTCCTTCATTTCTCTAAGGGAGTTCTTTATGTCTTTCTTGAAGTCCTCTCCCATCATGATCAAATGTGATTTATAATTAGGATCTTGCTTTTCTGGTGTATTTGGATATTCAATGTTTGCTTTGGTGGGAGATGTGGGCTCTGATTATGCCATTTAATCTTGGTTTCTGTTGCTTGGGTTCCTGCACTTGCCTCTTGCCATCAGGTTGTCTATGGTGTTACCTTGTTCTGCTATTTCTCACAGTGGCTAGACCATCCTGTAGGACTGTGCGTCAGGTATGCTGTCAACCTGTTTTCCTATTTTCTTTAAGCCAGTTATGAGAACAGAGTGTTCTGCTTTCAGGTGTGTAGTCTTCCTGACTACTGGTCTTCAGCTCTTCCTGTGGCCATGTGTCCTTAGTCCACCAGGTCAGTCACTTGAAGCATAAAAGTTGGTCTTACCTCTTGTCCATTGGCTGAAGTTGCTTCTGGGTGTCTGCGTTTGAGCTCTCCATGAGGGCGGGAACCAGAAGGGCTTGCACTGCCTATTCCCGGGTCCCTGTTCACAAGAGTTCCAGATGTCATTAGGTGTTTTCCTCTGGGGTCAGAAATGTGGGCAGAATGTAGTCTCTTCTGGCTTCCCAGGCATGTATGCCCCTCTGAAGGTTTAGCTCTCCTTCCCATGGGATTTGGGTGCAGGTATCTATTTACTAGGTCCCTTCAGTTACGGGCAGTGTCTGAACCGCGGGGGAACTCCTGCTTGAGTGCCCTATCTTCCTGTTGCCAGAAGCCCTATACAGTTTCCTCTTGGGACAAGGATGTGAGCAAGGGTTGGCAGTATTGTAGTTCTCTCCTGCTCTGCAGCCTCAGGAGTGACCACCTGTCTGGGCGGTGAGCTCTTTCTCCCACAGTGTTTGGGAACAGAGCATGGTATTTAAAAGTAATACTATACTATGCAGTAATTGAAATTATTGATCATTTCCTCTCTGAAATCTCACCTGCATCTCATAGTGTAGGCGTATGTAGACCTTGCGATTAACTGGAAGAAAAGGAATGGCACAAAGGAAGGAGAAAGTTAAAAGAGGGACCCCAAGGAAAGGACTCAAGAAGAATAAGGTATGATCATTTGTAAGTATAAAGATGCCTAATGAAACATACCATTTCTTGCAATAACCAAATGAACAATTAAAAACTTAAAGTAAAACTCTTTAAGAAAATAAAAGTCAGTCCTCCAAAAGTTCCCCCAAAAACCAACCCAAAAATCCTTTAAATTACTTTATTCCAAAGATTTGCACTAGATTCAAATATTGAACGCAGTTCTCTGAAGCCTCCCTGAACACAAGCACAGTAAAAGTTACTCCTGTAGGATCTGTATGCTGCCCTTTGGTGATGTTAGGTTCACCTTCAACCTGAAGCCTGGGTGTAGGGATTATGAGTAGCTAATATTCTAGTCTCTTTTACATTTTTATTAACACAGTGTAATTGTACATATTTCTTGGATAGAGTGTTTTATTTCAATATGCATTTTATGTGCATATGTCTATATTTATGCGTATGTGTTTGTATGTGTGCACATCTCTCTCTCTCTCTCTCTCTCTCTCTCTCTCTCTCTCTCTCTCTCTCCCTGTGTGTGTGTGTGTGCGTGTATGTGTGTTTGTGTGTGTGTGTTAGGTAGGTGCCTATTTCTGTGTGTGTGCCCGAAGTTCATGTTGAGTGTCTTGATTTTGTATTGTAACACACTTCTTTGTGTGACTCATCTCTCTCTTGCTTTGGGGATTGCAGGTACAAATCATCGAGACCAGCTTTTTATAGGTTCTGAGGATTTAGCTCTAGGCCTACTTTTTTTCAACAATACTTCCCTACCTCTCTATCCCCAGAGTAATGAGATGTTATAGGAAAAAAAAAGGAGAATTCAGCAAATAGTTAGGAGTGACAAGATCCTCATGAATTTTCTTGCTGCTGTCCACAAGCAACTCCTGTTGAGTCCTTCTCCCAGACTCCTTGTGTTTTTCCTGTTGCTGAACACGAACAGCATTTGCTGAGCTCTTCTTCAAGACCAATGTATAAATAAGTCAATTCGATGATAGAAATTTCCAGAGACATATCCATAGAGAATGGTAGAACTTTAAATTTAACTGTCTTCTATAGAAACTTAATTTCAAATTTTTCTAACTTCATCCTGCCTTTTCACTGACCTGACTTGCACTGAGGTTGACAACATTACCCCTTGTATCAAGAACAATGCAATGCTCATTTTATTGCCAGCAATCCCTTATGTTACTTAGAATGTCTGCATTCTACACACAGTGAACAGGTTTAGCTTTTTCCTAAGTATAGCTGAGTATAGCTTATGGTTTTGACTAGAAACTGACCCAGGATGGCTCAAAATTCAAGTCCATACTCTGCTGAGGGCACAGTGAAAAGGGCTAAAATTGTATTCCTTTCAAGTGGCAGTAATTTGCTAAAATCAAAAATGGAAGGAAGAAATTGGAAGAAAAAGAAAAGAATCATTTGAAAATTTACTGGAAGCCTGTTTCCAGAACAGAAAGACATGGAGTAAAATGAGAAAGCTTATTGTCATTTTTACTGCTTCTCAGGAAATGCATATCTGGTCCAAGGGTGTGAGTTGGGGAATCTATCAGCATTGGAAAATGTATGAGTTACAGATTATGCTCTCTTTTTGGATGTGCAGCTGGGCAACCTCCTTGTTAATACATGGTTGCAAGCAAAAGCCAGTCCTCCTCCAGAAACTACAGAACCAATGAGACCAAAAAAGAACAAACATTTTATATTCCATCTCCTCTGATATAGTCATCTCTGGAGAGTTGAAGGCAAGTCTTCCTAACACAGAGTAGGTAAATGGTAGTTTATAGGCAGACTGTCTAAAAGAGCAGCAAACTCACTCCTCTTACTATTATTATTTTTTTATGATTAAGTTGAGTATTTCTTATTTACATTTCGAGTTTTATTCCCTTTCCCGATTTCTGGGCAAACATCCCCCTAATCCCTCGCTCTCCCCTTCTTTATGGGTGTTCCCCTCCCCATCCTCCCCCCATTGATGCCCTTCCCCCAACAATCACGTTCACTGGGGGTTCAGTCTTAGGAAGACCAAGGGCTTCTCCTTCCACTGGTGATCTTACTAGAATATTCATTGCTGCCTATGAGGTCAGAGTCCAGGGTCAGTCCATGTATAGTTTTTAGGTAGTGGCTAAGTCCCTGGAAGCTCTGGTTGCTTGGCATTGTTGCTCATAAGGGGTTTCGAGCTCCTACAACCTCTTGGAGTTCTTTCTCTGATTCCTTCAATGGGGGTCCCATTCTCAGTTCAGTGGTTTGCTGCTGGCATTCACCTGTATATTTGCTGTATACTGGCTGTGTCTCTCAGGAGCGATCTACATCCGGCTCCTGTCGGCCTGTACTTCTTTGCTTCATCCATCTTGTCTAATTGGATGGCTGTATATGTATGGGCCACATGTGGGGCAGGCTCTGAATGGGTGTTCCTTCTGTATCTGTTTTAATCTTTGCCTCTCTCTTCCCTGCCAAGAGTATTCTTGTTCCCCTTTTAAAGAAGGAGTGAAGCATTCACATTTTGATCATCCGTCTTGAGTTTCATTTGTTCTAGGCATCTAGGGTAATTCAAGCATTTGGGCTAATATCCACTTATCAATGAGTGCATACCATGTGTGTTTTTCTGTGATTGGGTTACCTCACTCAGGATATTTTCCAGTTCCAACCATTTGCCTACGAATTTCATAAAGTCATTGTTTTTGATAGCTGAGTAATATTCCACTGTGTAGATGTACCACATTTTCTGTATCCATTCCTCTGTTGAAGGGCATCTGGGTTCTTTCCAGCTTCAGGCTATTATAAATAAGGCTGCTATGAGCATAGTGGAGCATGTGTCTTTTCTATATGTTGGGGCATCTTTTGGGTAGATGCACAAGAGCGGTATAGCTGGATCCTCAGGCAGTTCAATGTCCAATTTTCTGAGGAAACTCCAGACTGATTTCCATAATGGTTGTACCAGTCTGCAATCCCACCAACAATGGAGGAGTGTTCCTCATTCTCCACATCCTCGCCAGCATCTGCTGTCACCTGAGTTTTTGATCTTAGCCATTCTCACTGGTGTGAGGTGAAATCTCAGGGTTGTTTTGATATGCATTTCCCTTATGACTAAAGATGTTGAACATTTCTTTAGGTGTTTCTCAGCCATTCAGCATTCCTCAGCTGTGAATTCTTTGTTTAGCTCTGAACCCCATTTTTAATACGGTTATTTGTTTCCCTGCGGTCTAACTTCTTGAGTTCTTTGTATATTTTGGATATAAGGCCTCTACCTGTTGTAGGATTGGTAAAGATCTTTGCTCAATCAGTTGGTTGCCATTTTGTCCTAACCACAGTGTCCTTTGCCTTACAGAAGCTTTGCAGTTTTATGAGATCCCATTTATCGATTCTTGATCTTAGAGCATAAGCCATTGGTGTTTTGTTCAGGAAATTTTTTTCCAGTGCCCATGTGTTCCAGATGCTTCCCTAGTTTTTCTTCTATTAGTTTGAGTGTATCTGGTTTGGTGTGGAGGTCCTTTATCCACTTGCACTTAAGCTTTGTACAGGGTGATAAGCATGGATCGATCTGCATTCTTCTACATGTTGACCTCCTGTTGAACCAGCACCATTTGCTGAAAATGCTCTTTTTTTCATTTGAAAAATGGTATTGTTGAGTGAGAACAAGCGTCTCAATGACTGAGAGTCTGTTCTTTATGAACTGCATCAATCTGCTTAGAATGCAGTGGCCAAAGAGGAGGATTAGGAGGAGGATGATTAAGGGTCCAATCAAGGTGGACACCAAGGTAGCAAACCAAGGGGATTGGTTAAACCACCCCTCGAACCAGCCTTGTTGGGAATCAAACAGCTTCTGTCTCTGGGCCAAGCGTTCTCAGTGCTTAGCCATGTTATCTCTCACTAATCCTGTATGGTCTGCATAGAAACAACATTCTTCTTTTAGAGCAGCACATATCCCTCCTTCGCGAAGGAACAGCATGTCTAGCCCTCTCCTATTTTGTTAGACTACTTCAGACAAAGATGTTAAGGACTTTCCTAATGCACTCACGGATTCCTCAATAGCTTTTAGATCTGCATTCATGGCCGCTTGTATCTGACGAAAGTGACCCGTCTCGATGAGGGCAGTGGACCCGTCCCTATACCTGCAACCATTCCTCCGAAGGTGATTTCTCCTAAGAGTAGAGCTAGGGTCATGGTGATGGGTTCTCGCCTGAATCAAGTCAGCCCCTCAAAATGTGAGTATATGTACTCGGGCCCATGGTAGGTGTCCTTAAGCCAGATTTCTACCAGTACACAGTAGTCGGAGGATCTGCGGAGGATTGCGGCGGAGATACAAGGTGTCAATCTGGTGTTACAGGCCCAATAGGTGCCTGTAGGAGCTGCTAGGTAGTAGCTTCCAGTGGGGATCCTCTTGGTGATAGCGCAGAGGACTTGGTGAGTGGGGGGTATGGTCCCTATACAGAGTCCCTGTCCTGAGACTTCCGGCAACGTCAGCCTATGGCTAGGGAGGGTTGTGCAGCTGGCCGGGACCGTGGTTTGATTAGTATAATTCCCCATGACTGCCACACCCTCTAATAGGGCGGGCTAGAGACCAGGCACAGTCAGCATTCTTGGGTCTTGTCAGGTTCTGAATAATTGAGTGCCAAATATGCCCTGATCACTAAGTTTACTAGCTGGTCTCCCGTTCCTAGCAGCCGAGGGGCCAGTGTGGAAGGGTCCCTAGTCGGGGAGGAAGTTGTCAAGATATCCCCGGAGTTCTGAGTGGAGTTTAGCCATAGTGGGGGTTCAACCGGGGGCAGTGCCGGTGCTGGTTGGGAAGGGGGCTTTTGATCCATGAGGACTGGGTTTGGACCAATCTCTTGTCTGACCCATTCTCTCACCAGTTGGAGGGAGAACAGGAGTCCTGGGTTAATTTAGCCAGGGGTATACAATCGTATCCCCCACCTACGCCCCACCTTCCAGTCTGTAATTCTATTGTAATTTGAGAATTCTATTGTAATTTGAGATTCACCTGGAGTCTCAGGGGAGAAGGCCACTAAGTCCCCCTCCTTGGTGCCCCACCATCCTGGAGTGTAGGTCTCAAACCCCCACTTAGTGCAGTAGAAGGTCTCAGGACCTCCGCACTCCCGTGTCCTCTTAACTCTGGGACAAGTATACCAATCAGAGTGTCTGCAGGGTGGGTATGAGTTGTGGGGAGTCCGCTCAGTATGCTCCCAGGAGTCCTTAGCCAGTTGACAAAGGTCGAAAGTCAAAGGGGGCCACCAGGTTTCTTCAGCATGCTTACCATTAGCTAGGACTTGAGACCAGCCCGTCTCTAAATTAGTTATTATCCAGGACATATTATATACCTGGTGGGGGCTAGCCCCCAGACTTGCCCCACCCCTAGTCCATAAGACAGTTAAGAGCAACAACGTGAAAATCTTAGCTTTAGGGGGTTTTGAGTGTGTTGAGCCTTCCATGTCTGGGGCGCGGTGTTGTGATCTGCCGTTTCCTCAGGTCGGGCTGCCTTGGCGTGAGACGCGTGGATCCAAGCCGCAATTCCGTCTACCTTCAAGGCTGTCGGGGTAGTCAGGAGAACTGTATAGGGTCCTTTCCACCGAGGCTCGAGATCCTTGGTCTGATGTCTGCGTACCCACACAGTGTCTCTGATCTGGAACGGGTGCGGCACCATCGGTTGTTCAAGCCTGTCTTGGTAGGCCGTGGCTAGAGGTTTCCAGGTGTCTCTCTGCACGATTTGTAGGGCCTGAAGATGTGCTGCCAAGGAAGGGCTATTAGCGAATTCAACGATATTTGAATCAAAGAAATTGATAAATGGGGGTGGGGTCCCGTATACTATTTCAAAGGGAGTCAGGCCATGGGAGCCCGGTGTATTCTGGGCCCAGTATAGGACTAGGGGTAGTAGGGACACCCAATCCTTTGAGCCAGTTGCAAGCGTTAATTTAGATAAAGTCTCCTTAATTGTTCTATTCATGCGCTCTACCTGTCCTGAACTTTGGGGTCTATAAGCACAATGTAACTTCCAATCAATCCCCAATAACTTGGCCACCAACTGACTTACCTGGGAGACGAAAGCGGGCCCGTTATCTGACCCCAATACTTGGGGCATTCCATACCTGGGGAAGATTTCTTCGAGGAGCTTCTTGGTCACCACCTTGGCCATTTCATGTTTTGTGGGGAAAGCCTCTATCCATCCGGAGAAGGTATCTATGAACACTAAGAGGTATTTGTGTCCGAACATACCAGGCTTGATTTCAGTGGAGTCAATTTCCCAGTGGGTACCAGGCCAATGTCCTCGTGGACGGACTCCTTGTCCAATTTTAGCTTTTCCTGGGTTTACCTGGGCACAGGCCCTGCAGCTTTCAGTCACCTCCCGCAAGGCCTGATCTCGTCCCAGGAGGTAGGTGTCAATCTCCTCTTGTCTTAAGAGGGTCTTCATCTTCTTGAGTCCCAGGTGTGTTAATTTATGTAGGTAGGAGATTAATTCAAAGGTCATCTTCGTAGGCATAACTGTTTTCCCTGTGTAGACCCACCGTTTTAGTTGTGGGTACCAAACGGCCCCCATTTTCTGTAGGAGCTTTGTGTCCTCCGTGGTGTAGAGCCAACTGGTCTGTTCCGGCTGTGGAGACGTGGGTTGATCTTGGTCTTTTAAGGACAGAACTTGGGTGCCCATGATGGCCTCACGCGCTGAGATGTCAGCTAGCCGATTTCCCCGTGCCTTGGGGCTGTGTCCCTTCTGATGCCCTGGGCAATGTATAATGCTCAGTCTTTTTTGTAGGAACAGAGCTGCCAGGAAGGCCAGAATTTCAGTCTTGTTCTTAATGTCCTTACCCTCAGATGTGAGCAGCCCTCTTCTCCGGTAGATGTTTCCATGGATGTGTGCCGTAGCAAAGGCGTAGCGGCTGTCTGTATATACATTCAGCCTCTTACCTTCTGCCATTTTGAGCGCCTGAGTTAAGGCAATGATTTCAGCCCACTGTGCGGAGGTACCAGCAGGCAAGGCGCTTGGCCAGATCACTTTGCACTCCGTAGTGACCGCGGCTCCAGCTTTCTGTTCCCCGTTCACCAAGTAGCTGCTACCATCGGTGTACCACATATGGTCAGCATCCTGGAGAGGTCGGTCCGATAGGTCTGGTCTGGTTCCATGTACTTCTGCAAGGATCTGCGGACAGTCGTGCTGTTCTGCCTCCTCTGGCAAAGGAAGCAGAGTGGCTGGGTTGAGAGCGACCACGGGCCTAAACTGGACCCGTTCCGCATCCAGTAGCAAGGCTTGGTAGTGGGTCATGCGGGAATTAGAGAGCCAGTGGTCAGGGGGCTGTTTTATCAAAGCCTCCACTGCATGGGGTTCCAGGATGGTGAGTGGCTGCCCCAAGGTCAACTTCCCAGCGTCTTTGGTTAGGACGGTAATGGCTGTCACCATTCTCAGGCATGGTGGCCAACCGGAGGCCACAGGGTCTAATTTCTTAGACAGGTAGGCTACCAGGCGCTTCCAGGGTCCCAGTCTTTGTGTTAGGACCCCCTTAGCATACACTTGTTTCTCATCCACAAATAGTTCAAAGGGCTTGGTGATGTCTGGGAGACCCAAGGCAGGGGAGGACAGCAAGGTCCGTTTAATGTTATCAAATGCCTAGTGTTGTTCTGCCCCCCACTGGAAGAGCACCCCCTGTTTAGTGAGAGGGTACAAGGGGGCTGCCATCTCGGCAAACCCAGGAATCCAGAGGCGGCAGAATCCTGCCGTTCCTAGGAATTCCCGTACCTGTCGGCCATTTCTTGGGGCTGGGATGTTGGCCACGGTCTGTTTCCTAGCCGGAGTCAGCCATCACTGTCCATCCCTTAGTTGATAGCCTAAATAAGTAACCTGGGTCTGGCAAATTTGAGCCTTTCTGGCAGAAGCTCGATAGCCCAATCGCCCCAAAGTCTGCAAGAGGGATTCTGTTCCCTGGTGGCATGCTGTCTCAGAAGTGGCCCCTAGGAGAAGGTCATCATCAACAAACTGAAGTAGTATAAGAGTGGGGTGCTGGACTCGAAAGTCAGCCAAGTCCCGGTGTAAGGCCTCATCAAAGAGTGTTGGGCTGTTTTTGAAACCCTGTGGTAACCTTCTCCAAGTCAACTGTCCCGAAAGCCCCATTTCAGAGTCTTTCCACTCAAAAGCAAATAAGGGCTGGCTTTCCGGGCTCAGCCAGAGGCAGGAGAAAGCATCCTTCAGATCTAAGACCGTATACCAAGTATGGGTAGGAGGCAGGGTGCTGAGTAGGTTATAAGGGTTTGGTACAGTTGGATGAATATCTTCTACTCTTTTGTTGACCTCTCTCAAATCTTGTACCAGCCTATAGTCTCCAGGGCCGGGCTTCTTAACAGGTAGGAGAGGTGTATTCCAGGGTGACCGGCAAGGGACTAGGATGCCATGGTCTAAGAGCCTCCTGATATGTGGCTTTATGCCCTGATAGGCTTCCCATGACATGGGGTACTGTTTAATGGAGACAGGAGTCGTGGTGGCCTTTAACTGGATAATTAGGGAAGGCTGTTGGAGTGCCAACCCCATCCCGCCAGTCTCCGCCCAGGCCAGTGGAAATTTCGTGACCCAAGAGTCTATTTCTAGAGATTTTGGCTTGTCCTGTTCTGGTTCATATAATCTATACTCATCTTCTAACTGAAGGGTTAAAATCTGAAGAGGAATACTGTGGGGGCCAGTTACTCGGGTCTCTCCTTCTTCAAAATGGATCTGAGATTTTAATTTGGTAAGCAAGTCATGGCCCAGCAGAGGGTATGGGCAATCCGGAACATGTAAGAAGGAATGAGTCACCTTACTAGTAGCCGATCTATAGTCCAATGGTATCTCTTGCTGCCAGTGGATCCTTATACCCAGACCATCCGGTCGCTGAGTTGTCCAGGGGCCTGGGTGAGGACTGAGTGCTGTGCTCCTGTGTCCACCAGAAAGGTGACTGGCTGCCCCCCAACTTCAAGAGTTATCCTGGGCTCAGGGGGGGGGGCTCCTGGCCCTGACCTCCCTAATTTTCATCTAGGTCCAAGAGGGAGGTCTGTAGGCGGGGTCTTCGGAGCCCGCTGGGTTTCTTAGGGCAATCTCTGGCCCAGTGTCCTCTTTCTTTGCAATAAGCACATTGATCCTTATCTAGCTTTGGCCCCTTTCGAACTCCCACCCCCTCTCCCCTTTTCTCTTGACCCTGAACTACGGCGGCCAAGATTCGACTCAACTCTCTGCTTCTTTTTCGGTCTCTCTCATCCTTTTCTCTACATACTCTATCTTCCTTTTCTTCTTGTGTCTCTCCCTTGTTATAAATTCTTTCTGCCTCCTTAAGTAAATCCTGTAATGTATACTCTTGTAAATTCTCTAGTCTCTGTAGCTTGGCCCTGATATCTGGTGCTGCCTGCCAGATGAAGGACATGGAGACACTTGTCATTTGTCCTGGATCATCTGGATCATAACGGGTATACATGCGATAAGCTTCCTTAAGTCTCTCTAGGAAGGTTTAGGGAGTCTCCGAAGCCACTTGTGCCACTTGTTTCACCTGAGCCAAAGTGGGGTGTCGTGCCGCCCCTCGGAGACCTGCTAGGAGCAACTGGCAATAAAGGCGTAGGTGTCTCCTACCTTTAGCCATGGTGAAATCCCAATCAGGTCTCGTAAGTGGGAATGCATCATCGATCTCTTCCGGGAGCAAGGTGGGGCGTCCATTGTCCCCCAAAACATGTTTCCTGGCCTCTAAGAGCACTCTCTGCTTCTCCTCAGAGGTCAGGAGGGCCTGTAAAAGTTGCTGGATATCATCCCAAGTGGGCTGATGGGTAAGCAAGACAGATTCTGTCAGGTCGGTGAGAGCCACCAGATCCTTAGAAAAGGGGGAGGGGTTGTGTTGTTTCCAGTTATATATGTCCGCTGAGAACAGCCAGTATTGCGTCTGGCCGCCGGCCTCTTGTCTAAGCAGAAAGGCCTGGGAGGTGGAGTCTGGCGTCACCTTGCGTCGTCCCCGCAGTCTTCCAGCCACAGGGAACGGGGCCGCCTAGTGTCTCGATCTAGCAGGCAGAACCACTTCCTCTTCTTTGGGCGGGACTGTAGGTACAGGGTACGGAGGAGGTTCTTCCGACAGGAGATCTATAAGGGGGGAATTTGGGTCCGCTGGGAGGACAGGTTTCGGGGGAGGGACTTTGGGAGGCTCTTCCTTAGTTAGAGCAGGATAGAGAGAGGAAGAAGCAACCAAAGGGTCAAGTGGACTCGGGGAAACAGGTTTAGGGGAAACAGGAAGCCAGTTCCGGTCCACAAAGGGTTCTGCCCAAGGAGGAGGGCTAAATGCCAAGCTCTCCCAGGTGACAATGTAGGGCACCTGGTCAGGGTGTCCGTATAGCTTCTGGCAGAAAATCAGGTCCTTAACCTGCAAAATAGTGGTCTTGTTAAAAGTGCCGTTCACCGGCCATCCCACATCTTAAGTGGGCCACTCGGATGAACAGAGGGTCTGCCATTTTCCTTTCTTGATCTCAACCGACTGATCACGTGCTCAGTCTCGGACGTCCTTCCAATGGTCTAGAGTGAGACTCAAGGGGGTTGTTAGTGATTGTCCCATGGTAGCTTCAAAGAAAATTAGGGCACAAATTAGACAGACAAATCCAATGATCAGACAAACAACAGACAGATGTGCTGCACGGCTTCGACGTAAAACCCAAAACAAAGAGTTAGATGGAGGTGCTGAGGGTCCTGGACCCTCTCCCCCAACCAAAACCACGTATCCCTCCGGTACGGGCTGAGCTCCAAAGAACCGGGCTCCAGACACCCTTGGAACGTCTTCCAGGGATGCGGGGGGAGAAGTCCGAGCTCGTCAGCTCCTTCTCTGGCCCGCCCAAACAGAGGCACTGAGGGTCCTGAACCCTGAGACAACGAAGGCCCTGGGCCTTCTCCTCCGACCAAAACCCAGATCTGACTCCAAAACTGAGACGAACTAAACACGAGCACAGGAGAAGACAAGACAAGACAGGGCAAGACACGACAGATGCCGGCCAGCTTACCTCCCAGTTGGTGGTCGGTGATCTCTGGGTGGAGGATCTCCAGATCCCGGGTGAGCCCCCAAAATGAAAGACCTCCAGAGAGGACCTTTCCCTCAGGAGGAGACCCCAAGCGCCTAATGACCGAGCCGAGGCCACTTGGGTGCAATCAGCAAGAGGGTTTATTGGAAAACATAGGTACCTGCGGGCACACAGTCTCTTTGGAGGACTTGTGTGCCCAGCAGCTCCAGCACGGGGCTTTTATAGGGTTTGGGGAAGCAAAAGTGGGCATACAGAAGCAGATGCATAGTTACAGGGATTGGTGGATTTAAACGAGGCATATAGACATGTTCACATATGATTGGTTATTTCACATGATGAGGTAATAAGGTATAGCTACATACATTGGCAGGTTTGAATCATATTCGAATGAGGTTGTAACATGGTAAGAGAGTACATGCGGGCTGGGACGTCCTGAATGTCCGGGGGCTAGGGGCTTATCCCTTCCTGCCAGGTGGCCAGTGAGTCAGATACAGTACTCCTAGTCTGTTCTGTATTCCTTTCCTTTTATGGTCTGTTAGTTTTAACGGTGACTCGGCCTAGGTATCTGGGCATGCCTGGGCTCATTCAAGCCTGTTGCAGCTCTGAGTTAAGACTCATGGGGTGGGTCTTTCAATACCAATATGGTGCAAACTATTCCACAAAATAGAAAAAGAAGGAACACTAGCCAATTAGTTCTATGAAACCATAATTATGCTTGTTGCTATTAAATACTGGCTGTGCCCGACCAGAAAGAGCACACCAAACCAATACCAACACAGTTCCATGTGGTGAGATTTAATAATTCCCTTATTAAATACAAGGGGAAGGGGCCAGAGAAAGAACAGAAAAGAGAGTGAGGGTGGAGGGAGTCTGCTTTTATTTGTACTGTGAGGTAAAGATGCCCAAGTGGAGGTGAGACTTGGGCCAAAACGTCTTCTGGGAATGTATGGTGTTACTGCTAAAAGCAACACTTGATACCAACAATCCTTATACCTAAACCACACAAAAAAAACAAGAAAGAAAGAGAACTTCAGAGCAATTTCCCTTATGAATATCAAAGCAAAAATACTCAATAAAATTCTTACAAACCAAATCCAAGCAACCATCCAAATGATAATCCATCATGATGAAGTAGATTTCATCCCAAGGATGCAGAGACGGTTCAATATATGGAAATCCATCAATGTAATTCACTAGAGGGGCAGGCAGTGAAAGGTACCCTGATTCCTGGTGGAGATAAGTTGAATCCCCAGGACACTTAAAGGGGACTGCTGGTGCCTTCCCAATTTCCCAGGATATCAGTTCCCCCCAAAGACCCCATTACAGAGGTTTGAGACAGACCAGTCATGTAGGGCAATGCTGCAAGCCCCTTCACCACAGGTCATGAAGGCTCAAGACAGATCAGAGGTAGAAGCAGGATCACACCTACAAATAAGTATATGAGGAGGTCTTCCCAAGCTCTCAGGACAAACCAATAGGAAGTATCTTCTGTCAGACTAACTCATTCACAAAACTATTTAAGCACAATGAAAGGCGTGCAGGAATTATTCCATTGTCTACGAGCTTCTGTTATAAGAGCCACTTGGAGATGAGATCTGCTCTCCAGAAATCATCACTGCCAGAATCTCCCTTGCACTCCTCACTGGCTAGTCAGTCCCCTCCTGGTTCAGCCCAAAGTGGCAGGCAGTCAGGGTAAGGAGAAGGACCAGCAGTTGGGGTGGCAAAAAAATGTTCCCCCTCCCTGCGTGAGATCTTTCTCCCTTTACCTGTACCCACACAACTAGCCAGCCTGGTCAGAGATAACTGCAGAGAGCACTCTGGCACCAGAGCCCTACAATGTAGTGCTCGAACAATGATCAACAAAACTGTAGTGCGGGAAGATGAGTCACCTCCCCCAACTCTGGAGACTAGCAACCTATCTTTTCCTGCTGAGTTTTCAGTCAGCACCATTTCAAGCTTAGGTCAAGCTGAAGGGGCACCTGAAGGCTCCTGGCCAGAGCTCTCTGGGGTTGGCTGAAGGTCCCTCTAGCCCCTGTCTAAATCCAGACAGTCTGCAAAACAGCCTGCAATTGGTTTTGGCAGACTCCCTATCTAACCTGGTAATGCAGCAGACACTTAAAGCCACAGGGCACCTAGTTCTTTAATCTGCAGGAAGGCTTAACGTTTTGGACTTCTGTGGAATTCCCCAAAGCCGATAGGCCAAGGGAATATTCCCATTGGACAAAACGTTTCTCCTCTTTTCTGTGACAGTTCACTGACACACACTAAAACACAACATTAAAAAAAATTCCTCAGTTCCTGCACCCGCCCTACCCACCCACCCCCACCCCCACCCCCACCCCCACCCCCACCCCCACCCCCACCCCCACCCCCACCCCGGCCGGCAGTGTTGTTGCAGTTTTCCACAGCCCAACACCCACCCTGTGGCAGTGTGGGGTAAGTGTGCTCAAACTTCTAAGTCCTGTATCACCTAGGGGATGTGCCCTGTGGCAGAGCTGATGCAGAAAACCCCCAAGGCTTCAAAGGAGACACTAAACAGACTGTCTGCTCCTCCCTCTCCCCCCAGGGCAGGAGTCCATTAGAAAAACAAAGGAGCTTCCACCTGCCTCTCCCCTTACTCCACCTCCCCTCATCCAACTAAGGAGATCTCTCCTTAGAGATAGTTGTTAAAACAGCCAACCAGATAAAGACCATATTAGGACAGAAGATATCACCTATAAAGACAAAGGAATACCCAAGGAGACCCAGAACTGCCCCCTCCAAATCACCCCCAATTCTAAGGGCTACTGTTGACAGCACACCTAAAAGCTCTAGAATAAAAATAAATAAATAAACCCAAGAGGAGTAGAAGGCAGGAAATAATCAAAATCAGAACTGAAATCAACCAAGTACAAACAAAAAAGAGTATACAAAGAATCAGCAAAACCAGGAGCTGGTTCTTTAAGAAAATCAACATGATAGATAAACCCTTAGACTAACCAGAGGTCACAGAGAGTATATCCAAATTAACAAAATCAGAAATGAATAGGGAGGCAGCATCTGAAGAAATTAAAAAAAAATTAGATCCTACTACAAAAGCCTATATTCAACAAAACTTGAAAATCTGGAGGAAATGGACGATTTTCTAGACAGATACTAGGTACCAAAGCTAAATCAGGAACAAAGAAAGCATCTAAATACCCCCATAACTCCTAAAGAAATAGAAGCAATTATTCTTATTAAGAGTTTCCCAACCAAAAAGAGCCCAGGTCCAGATGGATTCAGGTCTGAATTCTACCAGACCTTCACAGAAGATCTCATACTAATACTGTTCAAACTATTCTACAGAATTGAAACAGATGGAACACACATAAATTCCTTCTATGAATTAATAATTGTATAATAAGATTATACAATTAATCTTATACTGAAACCACACAAAGACCCAACCGAGAAAAAGAAGTTCAGACCAAATTCCCTTATGATTATTGATGCAAAAATACTCACAAATGTTTTACAAACGGAATCCAAGAACACATCGAAATGATCATCCATCATAATCAAGTAGGCTTCATTCCAGGGATGCAGGGATTGTTTAATGTACGAAAATCCATCAATGTAATCCACTATATAAACTAACCCAAAGATAAGAATGATTTGGTCATTTGATTAGATGCTGAAAAAGCGTTTGACAAAGTTCAACACCCCTTCATGATAAAAGTCCTGGATAAATCAGGAATTCAAGGCCCATATCTGTACATGGTAAAAGCAATATACAGCAAACCAGTAGCTAACATCAAACTAAATGGAGAGACAATAAAGCAACCCAACTAAAATCAGGAAGTAAACAAGACTGTCCACTCTATCCCTACTTATTCAATCTAATAGAAGAAGTCAAAGCCAGAGCAATTAGACAGTGAAAAGAGGTCCAAGGGATACAAATTTGAAAGGAAGAAATCAAATTATCACTATTTGTAGATGATATGATAGTATAGTATAGTTAAGTGACCCCAAAAGTTCCACCAGAGAACTACTTAAACTGATAAACAACTTCAGCAAAGTGCCGGGGTATAAAATTAACTCAAACAATTCAGTAGCCTTCTTCTACTCAAAGGTTAAACAGGCTGAGAAAAAAATTAAGGAAATGACACCATTTACAATATTCCCAAGTAATATAAAATATCTTGGAGTGACTTTAACCAAGCAAACGAAAGATCTGCATGACAAGAACCTCAAGTCTCTTAAGGAAAAAATTGAGGAAGAACTGAGAAGATGGAAAGATCTTCCATGCTCATGGATTGGCAGGATTAATATAGTAAAGATGGCCATTTTGCCAAAAGCAATCTATAGATTCAACACAATCTCCATCAATATCCCTACTCAATTCTTTATAGAGATAAAAAGAGCAATTTGCAAAACCCAGGTTAGCAAAAACTATACCCAACATTAAAAGAACTTCTGTGAGAATCACCATCCCTGACTTCAAGCAATATTACCAAGGAATCGTTATAAAAACTGTATGGGATTGGTACAGAGACAGACAGATAGATCAGTGGAATAGAATTGAAGACCCAGAAATTAACCTACACATCTATTATGACTTGATCTTTGACAAAGGAGCTAAAACCATCCAGTGGCAGAAAGATAACATTTTCAACAAATGGTGCTGGTACAATTGGAGGTCAGCATGTAGAAGAATGCAAATTGATCCATTCTTATTACCATGTACAAAGCTTAAGTCCAAGTGGATCAAGGCCCTCCACATCAAACCAGATACACTCACACGAAGAGAAGAAAAAATGGGGAAGTGTCTCGAACACATGGGCACTGGGCAAAATTTCCTGAACAAAACGCCAATGGCTCATGCTCTAATATCAAGAATCGACAAATGGGACCTCATAAAGCAAAGCTTTTGTAAAGGAAAAGACACAGTCAATAGGATGAAATGGCAACCAACAGATTTGGAAAAGATCTTTACCAATCCTACATCTGATACAGGGCTAATATCTAAAACGTACAAAGAACTCAAGAAGTTAGAAACCAGAGAGTGAAATAACCCTATTAAAAATGGGGTACAGAGCTAAACAAATAATTCTCAGCTGAAGATTATTGAATGGCCAAAAAACAGCTAAAGAAATGTTCAACATCCTTAGTCATCAGGGGAATGCAAATCAAAACCACCCTGAAATTCTACCTCAAACCATTCAGAAAAGCTAAAATAAAAAACTCAGTTGACAGCAGATGCTGAGGAGGATGGGGAGAAAAAGGTACACTCTTCCATTGTTAGTGGGATTGCAAACTGGTACAAACACTTTGGAAATCATTCTGGAGTTTACTCAGAAAATTAGAGATTGCACTACCTGAGAACCCAGCTACACCTCTCTTGGGCATATACCCAAAAGATACTCCAACATACAACAAAGACACATGCTCCACTATGTTCATATCAGTCTTATTTATAATAGCCAGATGCTGGAATGAACCCATATGCCCTTCAACAGAGGAATGGATTCCAAAAGGTGGTACATCTACACAGTGGAGTACTACTCAGCTATCAAAAACAATGATGTAATGAAATTCATAGGCAAGTGGAATGAAGTAGAAAATATCATCCTGAGTGAGGTTACTCAATCACAGGAAAACACACTTGGTAAGCACTCATTGATAAGTGGATATTATCCAAAAAGCTTGAATTACCCAAGATGCAATCCACAGACCACAGGAAGCCCAAGAAGGATGACCAAAGTTACGATGCTCCCACTCCTTCTTAAAAGGGGGTATATATACATATATATATATATATGTATATGTATATATATGTATATATATGTATGTATGTAGTATATATATATATGTGTACTAGATACGATTGATGAAGTTATAAAATGCATCTTGAAAGGAACCGGATATAGATCACTCCTGAGAGACACATCCAGAGCATGTCCAATACAGAAGTCAATGCTAGCTTGATATGAGAACAAGACCCTTGGAGGGAATTAGACGAAATATTGAAAGAGTTGAAGGAGCATGCAACCCCATCAAAACAACAATGCCAACCAAACAAAGCTTCCAGGGCCTAAACCAGTTCCGAAAGACTATACATGGAATAATACAGGGCTCCAACCGCATATATAGCAGAGAACAGACTTGTTGGGGCACCAGGGGAAGGGGAAGACCCTGGTCTTGCCAAGGTTGGACCCCCAGTGCAGGGGAATATGGGGGGGGGATAAAGTGGATGTATAGGGGGAATGCCTGTGTGGGGGAGGGGGATGGGAGGGAATGGGGGCTTATATACAGGAAATTGGGAAGGGGAATAATGTTTGAAATGTAAGTAAAGAAATATATCTAATAAAAATGTTTAAAAAATTAAAATTTAGGAACCAAGAAGATGTCAATGCCAGTTCTAGCTATAATGTTTAGGTCCTGAGATGGAGAAGGGGAGTTAACAAAAGTGAAGACACTGACCACCTTTTGATTTTCAGGCAAGTGGCCACAAATAATTTGAGCCTTCTATATTTATACAATGACAATTGTGCTTACCCAAGCAGTGATACCATTGCTTACATTATTTAAAAAAAATCATAATACCCACCTTTCAAAAGCTCTATCTTTACACAAAGCCACCAATAGTTCCCCTCCTCCTTCTCCCATTCCTTGGATCAGTCACCACCTAAACTTATTTTGAATTAAAAAGCACAATTTCAGCAAGACAAAAGAGATGTCTGGCCAGGCTTGTCCTGTAAACAGGAAGACTTACCTGTCTGGTAGCAAACGTGGTTACATAGTTATGCATGGTGAGAGGCCTAATTGAACATTTGTTGGTAAACTATCTCTAGTTATTATCTCCTATCATAATTCCCTTTTAATTGCAGACAGAAAAGTTCATTTTACAAAGCAGATCTTCTAGATATCTTTCTAATATATAGATCTTTGTAAGATGTAATCATTCTAAGAGCCATTTTCAAGTCTCTACCAATCCAACATAATCTCTGCATTTTCCATGTCTCTACTGATCAGATATAGCTTCTTAAAAACAGTTATGTAAGCAGGACCTACATTTCTCCACAACTGACACAGACTTGCTCAGTGTGACTGGGTACTTCTCTAAAGATATGATTGTAAGTCTCAAATTCCCAGGATTTATGGTAACATCTGGAGGATTGATAGATACAAAAAAAAGGTGAAGAACATTTTATCCCTTGAAAGAGTTTTGAGAAAGATGTAGAATCATCCACAGTGACTTAGCCTGTGTGACTCTAGATGGCCTTGTCCATGACTGATGAAGTGATACAATTTTGATAATGACTATATGCAGTACAATGAAGGAAAGGAGAGCTTGTAGGGCATGAAAACTTGGCACTAAATATAAAGGCCACCAAATTTCCCTTGTCGACTGAGAAGTGGTTTAAATGGACTTGCCACAGTAGAATCCTGTCACTGAAGCACTCATATGCTATTCCTTGCAGCAGCTACATGGCCACTGCCAGAAAGAGGTAGCACCTCTGTTAAATTATTTCTGATACATGCATGAGGATCTGAGTGCAGTCTCCAGAGAACATGTAAAATGTCATGGGACTATGTTCCAAGCTAATCATCCTGGTGCCTGTGAAATGGAAAAGAAAGAAACCCTGTGGCTTGACAGAGCCCCAGTCTAGCTAAATTGGTAATTCCATGGTCAGCTTGAGACCATGTCACAAAATCAATACAGTAGAGAGTGACTGAGAATGATACCCAGTATTGACCTTTGACCTCCTTATTAACACCTGTGGACATGCACCTGCAGACACATGTACCCCCACACAAACATGTACACACAAAGTACTGCGACCTTATAAGCAGACTCAAGCCTCTTTGGAAAGTTTCATGTCAATTTTTACCCTGCAACATCTCTCATACAGCACACTGTTCCTTATTGTTTGCACTTTATCTCTTCTTAGTTTTAGATATATTATGCCCATTGTCTATCATAATGAATTTCATCTTTAAAAATAACCTCAGAATCATTATATTCATTCAGCCTCCTTGTCTTTAGGCAACAGAAATCATTTTTTTAAACTTATTTTTACAGGAGACTGGAGAGATGACAGAGAAGTTAAGAACATGTACTACATTTGAAGAAGACCCAGGTTAGATTCAAAGAACAAGAAGACTCATAATCACTGGTAATTTCAGTTTCAGGGACCCAATACTCTTCCTTTTCTAGCCTCCACAGGCAACCCTATGCATGCAAATACTCACACATAATTTAATAAAGACACACCACCCACACACACACGTTTACAATTTAAATTATTATCTGGCCTTATTTTTTTTTTTTACTAGGACAAAGAGGGTAAAATAATTCAATCTACTTCAAATTTCTAAAGGGGAACAATATTTTGCCTTCTCAATAGGAAGCAAACCCCTCCAGATTTAGAGGCATCTAAATCCAAGTTGACACAAGTGTCCATCATATACATTAATGCTCCTTTTGAATTGTCTTTTACTTTTACTATTGCTTACAATTGTGTTGCTGCAGATTTGGTTTTACCACAGGCTTCTTTGATGCTCTGAGCTGTTTTGATTTTACTTTCTGCTACTCTCTCAATTAGCTTCTCACCCTACATTGTTATTCTATCTTACCATTCATTTTATAACATCCATGCTCCATAAATTTGAAGAAGATAACAACAATTTCTGCTTAAAATGTACTTCTTTTCCTTATAGTCACTCTATTGAAAAACATAGACTTTTGCCTTTAATTGTTTTGTTTCTTTGACACAAGCTTTTTCCTTGAGTATAATAATATTGTTTTACTCTTTTAAATTTATCCTTTCCAAGTAAGACAATAGAAAACTTGTGGGGGTGCTTTGTAAATGAATATGAGAATGATCCCTCTTGTCTACATTTTGATGTCTTCTACATTTGAAAAATGAGTGCTGATTCAGCAACTAAATCCTACACAGGCAACCACTGTGGAGAGTCCAGTGGAAGTATTCCAGGACTCCTGATGGATGTCAGATCCCCTTGGACTCATACACTTGACATTTTAAACTAATATATTACCCTAAACCCAGGTTGTTGGGTATTTTCTTTCATCCTCTACCTCATATCTCAGAAAGAATGAAGAATATAATATTAGAACAAGGTCACTTGATTTTATTTCATGATGTGACTAAGAAACCTGGAATCTCCTAGTAGTATTCCTGATTTGGTTATAAAGGAGAACATTTTGTTTTATTTCTCTGCATTCTTTTTTTTTCCTTTTCTTTTTTTCAGAGCTGGGGACTGAACCCAGGGTCTTGTGCTTGCTAGGCAAGCACTCTACCGCTGAGCTAAATCCACAACTTGTTTTATTTTTCTAGTTATATATAGTACATTGCAGTGTAGGTGCCTATTCCTCCACCATGCAAGGAAAGGCCCCTTAATCTAAGTGATACAAATGCAAGTGCTATTGTCTGGTCACCCTAGTTACACAATTCTACTGTGGAAAAGTCTCTGGAATCTACATGCCCCATATTTAAGTTTTTTGATTCACCAATCTGAGTAATACATGTTCATGAGTCTGAACTTATTGTATCCACGAGTTGTTTAGCTTATCTCTGCAAGACCAAGTTGCCTTCATATGAACTATGTATGTATTCTTTTTTTTTTTTTTTTGTTCTTTTTTTTTGGACCTGGGGACTGAACCCAGGGCCTTGCGCTTCCTAGGCAAGCGCTCTACCACTGAGCTAAATTCCCAACCCCATGTATTCTTTTTTTAATTCTCAATATTATGTTCTGTTGCTCTGTAATACTAAGCAGAAATTCCATGTATGTAATTTTTTTCTTCCTCCAGAAATGGGAGAAATGGAACACACATATGTATAGGGATACTTTCTCTAAGTCTGGGTATGTATCAGCTTTACAGAATTCTTACCATATCTCATGTCAATTTATTTCCTTACTTTAATTTATGTATATATTTTAAGTCCTATATTTATAGAATTCTAATTTTCTGATTCTTTTAGTTGAGTATTTGCTTGTTTCTGCATGTGATTGCACACATGTGGATGATGGAGTACAATTTTTGGCATCCATTTCCTCCTTCCACTATGTATGTCCCTAGGACCAAACCAAAGTTAACAGCCTTGGCAACAAATATCTGTACCTACTGAGCTATTTCACTCTTCCTAGTATATTTCATAATTTATTGTTGCAAGCCCAATTGCTACCCCATGCCAAAAAAGGAATGTCTTCTTGCTGGTGTGTGCTATAATCTAAAGCATTTCTTTAGATTAAGACATTGTCCTCTTTAATACCCTATTATGATACATATAATATCTGTGGGCATGCAGAAACACATATACACACATAATTTCACTGACATACACTGTCGGTGCCCCATTCCCGCACCGAGACGGTACCGAGAATCAGGTGAAAGCCTGCAAAATTAAAGAAACACACACACACACACACACACACACACACACACACACACACACACAGAGGTTATTATTATCCATTCTTTTGTAAAACTTTTAATGATATCACTTCAATACACAAGCTTAGAGATATACATCCACAAACTCTCACCTACAAACTATATAGGAAGGTTTTTTATCAATGTGATATAAAACTAGAGATAACTTGGAAGAAGAAATCTTAACTGAGAAAAAATTCTTGGGGTTGGGGATTTGGCTCAGTGGCAGAGCGCTTGCCTAGGAAGCACAAGGCCCTGGGTTCGGTCACCAGCTCCGAAAAAAAAAAAAAGAACCAAAAAAAAAAAATTCTTCATAAGATTGTCCTATAAAAAAGCCTGTGGGCACTTTCTTGATCAATAATTTTGTTGGAGGGCCTAGCTCACTGTAGGTTGTCCCACTCCTGGTTTTATTGTTCTAACTTTTATAAAAACACAGGCTCAGCAATAAACAATCTTCTTCCACGTCACTCTAACATTTCCTGCCTGCTTAATCACTGGGATATTTTCCCACCCTACCTGGCGCAACTAGGATTTGTTTTAGTGATTTTGTGTTTTGGACTGATGGCTGCTAATGGGATCATGAAATAAGACTTAAGTTGAATCTTTCAACCTTCAGAAAATGTGTAGAATAATTTTATTCTAATACCCTCATCTTTGAGACACAGGACATCATATATGAAAGGCCAGAAAGATTCTGCCATAAATATAGGCATCCTGAAAGGTTAATTCTTTACAACCAATAGGTCCAGGTAAGAACTAGGTAGATAAATATTAGCAAAATGATTGTACATTGTAAGGTTAGTTTATATAAGGAAGTAGCCATGTTTGAAAGTGTCATATAATTGAGGGCCAGATAAAGTAGTAATTCAAAGAAAAAAGTGACAGAATGTATCACAGATAAAATATGCCCAATTCACATGAGAACAGCTTAGAAATAAGAGAATACAGAAGAGTAGAGAAAGAGAGACAAAAATAGACAAAAGAAAGACAGAGAGAAGTAGAGCAAGAAAGAGAAGTTGTGGTGTGTGGCATGTGTTTACGGAAGTTTTCTGGACATGATTTTACAGATTCAGGTTCTGAGAGAACAAACTATTCACTGGGGAAAACAGAAAAAGCTGGAGAATTAGAAGGATCCAGAAGATTGTAACACATTGTCCAAGTTAATGTGAGTCCAAGTAGGACAACTCATGAAGATGCCAAGAGAAACCATATTGAATCAGTCAGCTTGGAAGGTTGGATTACATGGAGGCTAGAAGCTCCTAGTATTAGGTCTATAAATAGTAGAACAGAGGGAAAAAATACTCTGGCCTCAGCCTAAAGGACTTATTTGCATAGCTTGGGTAAGACTCTTATCTCATCACTTTATCTAAGAAAAGAAAAGTGACATTCACTTAGAAAGACATACAGACAGACACACACACAGACAGACAGACACACACACACATACACAGAGACACACAAACACACAAACATACAAACATAGAGTGGTGTGGGGAGGGAGAGAAGAAGAGAGGGAGGGAAGAAGGGAGAATGCTTGCAGTCAACCATTGAGCTGAGAACAAGGTTCCAAAAAGAGGACTTACAGAAAGAACTGAAGTAGTTGAAGGGGTTTGCCATCCTATAAGAACAATATCAACCAACCAAACCCCTGCCCTCGATCTTCCATGGACTAAACAACCATCCAAAGACTACACAAGGATGAGCCTATGGCTCCATCTGCATATGAAGCAGAGGATATCCTTTTCAGGCACCAATGGGAGCAAATGCCCTTGGTTCTGTCAAGGCTTGATGCCCCAGTGTAGGGAACTGTCAGAATGGGCAGGTTGGAAGGAGTGAGTGGGTGAATGAGGAACTGCCCTCAGAACAGGAGGCATGAGGGGAAATAATAGCCGGTTTCTGGAGGGCAAATCAGGAAAATCATATTTAAAATGTGAATTAAAAAAAATCCCCTCCCCCAATGAAAGAAAAAGAAAGAGAAATGGAGAAAGAAAAAGAAAAACAAATGGGGGTACATAACTAAACAGATGCCCACTGGGGATGCGGCGGCGTTATTCCCATGATAGTCAAGCATCTTCTGGGAAACCAAAGTCTTTGGGTTCTGGGGGGAGTATGGTTGCAAAGCTGAAACTTAAAGGAATGGACAGAAGGGCACCACCAGGAATGGGGCCTGCAGCTTAATTTGACTCAACAGGGGAAACCTCACCCGGCCCGGACACAGACAGGATTGACAGATTGATAGCTCTTTCTCGATTCCGTGGGTGGTGGTGCATGGCCGTTCTTAGATGGTGGAGCGATATGTCTGGTTAATTCCGATAATGAACTAGACTCTGGCATGCTAACTAGTTACACGACCCCCTGAGCGGTCGGCGTCCCCCAACTTCTTAGAGGGACAAGTGGCGTTTAGCCACCCGAGATTGAGCAATAACAGGTCTGTGATTCCCTTAGATGTCCGGGGCTGCATTAGCGGCACACTGACTGGCTCAGCGTGTGCCTACCCTACAAAGTCAGGCGCAGGTAACCCATTGAACCTCATTCGTGATGGAGATCAGGGATTGCAATTATTCTCCATGAACGAGGAATTCCCAGTAAGTGCTGGTCATAAGCTTGCGTTGATTAAGTCCCTGCCCTTTGTACACACCACCCTTCCCTACTACCGATTGGATGGTTTAGTGAGGCCTGATCGGCCCATGGCCCTGTTGGAGGGCTGAGAAGAAGGTCCAACTTGACTGTCTAGAGGAAGTAAAAGTCGTAACAAGGTTTCTGTAGGTGAACCGGTGGAAGAAGGATCATTAACGGAGAAGGCCGAGGGGGTGTCTGGTCCTTTCTCGGGCCTGTGTGAGTCCCTCCTCTCACCGGGAGGCGCGTCCCCAGGTCCTGGTCGCATTCCTGGCACGTGCCACAGCCGGCTGACCAAGTGAGCATTTCAGGAAAGGCGGGGGTCTTTACGGAGCGGTGCATGGAGTGTGTCTGGTGTGGTCGTCGAGGGACTTCCTCCATTTTCTCTCTCTCCCTCGCTCCTCTGCCTAAGTCCTCGCCTCCAAGCGCCCGCCTCTGCCTCCGCCACTGCTGCTTCTACTTCAGCCGGCTCAGGCACCTCCCTTGCCTGCAGGCCAGCCACGGCCCTTGGCGTACTGAGGTCATTCTGCCTCTTTCTGGACCGGCTCCGTGATCTCATCTCGTGTGCACGGGGGGGGGGGGGGGAGATATGTGATCTCTTCCCGGGAGGTGGCCGGGACACGCTCGCTCTCCTCACGGCACCTGCCGCCCCTTCGCCACAGCTCTCCAGCTTTCATGGTGCCAGGGTGGCTCTGTCGAGTGCAGGGGTGCCTGTGCCGCGGATGGGTTTCACACATCCTGTCCCGCCCCGCCTTCTGGGCCTACCGTGTCCGCCCCACTCCTGTCCGTGTACTTAGCAGTCATGTTCCAGTTCTGAGGTTTAAAACCCCCGGGGGGTGGTGGTCGCCCTACCGCCCATTGGTCGTCCGAGGGAGGGCTGGCGCTTCCAGAGGCATCGGTGGGGGGGGCGCGTTGCGAGCCCCCTCTGGGCGCCCGTGGAATCCCGGCCCGAGCGCCCGACTTGCCCGCCCATTGGCTGGCTGCCGCTGGGTGCTGGGTTCGCGGTGTCCCATGTCCTATGCGTCCCGCCTTTCCGTTCCCGACCCTGTCTTTTTTTTTCTTTTCACATGTATCCTTTAGTTTCCCGCTGGCGGGCCTGAGGTGGAGCCGCCTCCCGTTTGGCCCCTCTCTTCCCGTGCAAAAGGGGCGGGCAGGGAGGTGGTGCCATTGTTAGCTCGCATACAAGTCTGCTCACACCCCAGATACCTATATGACTCTTAGTGTTGGATCACTTGGTTCGTGCATCGATGAAGAACATGGCTAGCTGCGAGAATTAATGTGAATTGCAGGACACATTGATCATGGACACTTTGAACGCACTTGAGGCCCCGGGTTCCTCCCAGGGCTACACCTGTCTGAGAGGCGCTTGAGGATCAATCGCTGCCACGCCCCCTGCGGTTTCGTCGCCGTGGGGGGTGGGGCGCGTCGCGCAGCTGGGTCTCTGCTTGCAGGGCCTCTTCCTTTGGCTCTCCATCTCCCGAAGTTCAGACTTGGGCAGCGTCCGTTGTTCGTCCACGCCCGGTGGATCTGCTTGGGCCTCCATATGTGGGCCTCGATCTCCCCGTCCACCGGCACCAGGAGCCGACCACCCTTCTCGTGGCTCATTCCTGCTTGCTCCGTCGCTCCAGCTCCCGTCCTCGCCCGCTCTCCCCACCTTGGGGACGCATCTGCGTGGGCCAGTCAGGTGCCTGGGCGCGAGAGGGGCCCATCATCGCTCCTCCGGTCTGGTGGGAGGCGGGCACCGCCCACTGGGTCAGTGCGTCCTCCGCCACCAGGCACCCGCCAGTGCGCTCAGAGAGAGCGACCTGCGAGGGTCGTACGGGGGAGTCATACCGTACCCGCGGGGGCCGGTCTCAGGTACCTCTCCTCCCCCCCTCCCCCTGCCGGGTGCCGACCGCTCGGGCACCAGCCCTTTGCTGACGCGACTTGCTCCTGGGATGTGGGAGCTGGCCGGGATAGAGAGGTCGCAGACCCCAGCCTGGGACCCTGGCGCCCACTTGCTCTCCTCTCCGTCTGTCCGCCCATTGCCGCGCGCGCCCTCCTTTCCTCCTTCTCCTCTCGACCGCGACCTCAGATCAGACGTGACGACCCGCTGAATTTAAGCATATTAGTCAGTGGAGGAAAAGAAACTAACCAGGATTCCCTCAGTAACGGCGAGTGAACAGGGAAGAGCCCAGCGCCGAATCCCCGTCGAGTGCCGTGGAGCGGGAAATGTGGTGTATGGAAGACCCACTCCCCAGCGCCGGTCGTGGGGGGCCCAAGTCCTTCTGATTGAGGCCCAGCCAGTGGACGGTGTGAGGCTGGTAGCGGGCCCAGGGGCGCCGGGCCCGGATCTTCCCGGAGTCTGGTTGCTTGGGAATGCAGCCCAAAGCATGTGGTAAACTCCATTTAAGGCTAAATACCGGCACGAGACTGATAGCCAAGAAGTACTGTAAGGAAAAGTGGAAAAGAACTTTGAAGAGAGAGTTTAAGAGGGCGTGAAACCGTTAAGAGGTAAACGGGTGGGTCAGCACAGTCCGCCCGGAGGATTCAACCCTGAGGCGTGCGTTCGGCTGTGCCAGTGATCCAAGCGGATCTTTCCTTCTCCCCGTTCCTCCTGACCCCTCCACCCGTGCGTCTTTCTCCCTCTCCACGCGTCCCTCCCTCGCCTTGTCCGCTCCTCCCAACAGGAGGGTCGGCGGGCGCTCAGGCGGAGGGCGCGGGGTGCGGTTGGGCGCGTGGTTGGGGCCAGGGGGGGTTGGTGGGTGACCGTTCCTTCCCCCCGACCCCCAGTCCGCGACTGGGCTCCCTTCCACCTTGGCTTGGAGGTGTGCCAAAACCGGCTATGGGACTGCTGGGAAGGCCCTGCAGGAAGGTGACTGGGGGCGGTGCGGCATCACCCCTGGGCCCCGGACCACCCCGCCCCGAGTGTTACAGCACATCCTCTCCATACAGAAGACACTGACTGACAGACAGACAGACACACACACACACACACACACACACACACACACACACACACACACACAAATACATATTTAAATATTTATAATAATGTTTTAAAAAAACAGTCTTCCTGTTTAACAGAGGTTTAAAGGGAAGTTGGCTGACAGAACGTTTTTGTGTTTTTTTTTTTTATTCTCTTTTTTACCAAATAGGCGGTAGATCTGTTGGCCATTTTATTAAAAGCCAAAGTATTAAGTTGCGAGCTGATGTTTCAACTTTTACCATCCTGTTCCTTTCAGGAAAACCAGGGAGTGTTGTTTCTTTGGCTTTTCCCTTGTGAAACAAAATGAAAGGAGCTCTACCAGTTGGCCTAGTTTCCCTGTTCCTTTTCCCTCTTCCTTGGTATGCTCGATGAAGTAAAGTAAATAAATGAAGATTCTAGTTATTTATTTGTTTGGGAGACCCGAACCCTCTCTCAAGCGATATTTCCATCCCCCTCCCCTGCACACACACAAGGCCTCCTCCCTGTATGTGGGGGGAGGGGGAGGGGTGGACCGGAGCTAGCTGAGAGGGGGTGGGGGGGGTGGGGCTGGAGAATATGCATTTCCCTGAAGGTCTGTCAGGGAAATACTGCTGCTGCACTAGCATGCTTTGCTTCAGTGCTGAGCTAGGCGGTGCCTCTTTAGGGGCGGCAAGTTTTCTGCCTGAAATCAGTGAATTCAGCGTGAATGTCTGATCCCTTGCTGTCCTTTCAGTGCTCTGGCTAATGGCAAATGACTGAAGAAAACCTTAGTTAGACTCACACCCAGCTGTTTGGAAATGGTAATGGAATTGATAGCACACCCTCAGGGAAAGAGGAAGACTCCCTTTGCTCACTCCCAGCCTTGCCCTACCAGCTCTGGATTTCTAAGTAAGGCTGAATCTGGACCATATTCACAGGATTTGGCGTTTCTGATTAATGTTTAATGTTTAGTTAAATAAAGCTTGTGAAGGGCTGGAGAGATGGCTCCGAGGTTAAGAGCACTCACTGCTCTGCTCTTCCAGAGGTCCTGAGTTCCAGGCCACAGAAACCATATAGTGGCTCACAACCCTCTGCAAAGGGATATCCCATGTACTCTACTGCTGTGTTTATATGAAAAGGGCTTTAGTATACTCATATAAATGAAAATAAATAAATAAACCTTTAAAATAATGAAACAAAATGAAACTTACAAAGAAACTGAGCATCTTAAAATGCCAGGCACATCTATTCACTCCTTTTATTTTATTTCGTGTGTGTATCACATAACGTAGAGGTGGTTCCCCTTTTCTTAACCTCGATAGCCCAACTGGGACAGAAGAGCAAACTGTCATCTACCTATCTGGGAGTGGAGTGGTTGGATACAGGGAGATGGAACATTTGCAGTTAGTAAAGTTCTGCTGTAGTTTTTTTTTCCTTTCCTTTTTGGAGAGATATCGGCAGGTTTTTTTTTGTTGTTGTTTATTAAAGTACAAATTTTGTTTTCTGTGCAACATTCTGATCATAGTTTCTCATCGCAAAGCTCTTTCCAGATCCTTCCTCCCCATCCACCACCCCGTTGTACCCCAGGCCTGTCTTTATATGTGGTTGATGCATACCCAGGTGAATCTCCATTGGAGAAAGCACGATATTCCCATCTCCTATGACTGTCAATGGCAGATGACTTAAATGCCAGTGACTTCAGACTTGACTCCATTTTCCCCTCGGAGAACTGGGTTTGGATCTGTTGAATGAAGGCAGGCCCTGGGTTTTGAAACAAACAAACAAACAAAAACACCAAAAAATATTTAAAGCAGGCAACAACTGCCTGCACGCCAAGAGACTGTTGACTCCTATTTGGAGCTAGTACGATGTGAAACTTGCTTAATAAAGTAGAATCCATACAGCACAAAGGGAACACTTAAACAAATTATGAGGAAGAGAGAGGGAGAGAGGCGGGGAGAGAGAGAGAGAGAGAGAGAGAGAGAGAGAGAGAGAGAGAGATCTGTTTATCTCCCTCCTCTAGTTTTTCATACTAGAGATTTCATCTTCCTCTGTCTCTGGTGCTGGTGGCTTTGCTCCTGGTTTGGGGGGCTTGGGATAGGGATAGGAAGAAAGAAGTCTTGAGTGCTGATTTTAAAGCTCTCTCTCTAAAGCTCGCTCTCTCTCTCTCCCTCCCTCTCCCTCTCCTTCTCCCTCTCCCTCTCCCTCTCTCTCTCTCTCTACACACAGACACACACACACACACACACACACACACTTCCTAGGATGAAAGAAAAAATGAAAAGGAAGGCACCCACGGTGATGCTTGACTTTGATCACACTTTGGTCTCAGTACTGGAGAGGAATATAGGAAGGCTTATCTAGATGCAATGTCTAGTGAAGGATTAAAAATTAATAATAAGCCGCCTAGCTACCCAAAAAGAAGAAGTAGGGTCTGTGAGAACATGAACTTTTCACCCCTCCCTTGCTGTACAATGGTTCCCGGAACATTCTTGCATGAAAAGTTTCCTGGAACAGCCACAATGACCCATAGCCTCCGGCCACAATTGTCCAATGGCCCTGTAAAATGTCACTACCCCTAATCACAATGTCACAAAGTCCTGGGTGTGTTGCCTAGTGTTACACATGACTAGCATATGACCTAAATGTATGGGCAGTTTATGGTTTTGGAATTCCCCTCCTCCCTCCCTCTTGATCCCCCTGGTTTGTGGTTTTTTCCTTTATAAGCTCTGTGAAAATTCAGGTCGGGGTCGAACTCCTCTACTCCCTGTGTGGCGTATGAGTCTCGACCCCAGCATGCTGGCCTGAGCTCTCGTTTCATCTCGCTTACAATAAATCTTCCTCGTGTGATTACAGCAGGTCCGTGTCTGTGTCCTACTGGGTGCGCGTCTTTCCCGAGACTTGAGTGGGGGGCTCCCTTCCGGGGTCTTTCATTGTTACCTGCAATAATCTTGGACCTGAACCGAACACCCAGCACCATTTCCCGCACCCACCCATGTATAAGCTTTTATAAGCTGGACCACCAACACTAGAGCGACAGTGCAGACAGAGACTATTTGGAACTGGACTTCCATTTTGAGTTTTTGTTTCTGTTCTTGTTTTTTTCTCCTGTCCTGTCCTGTTCTGTCTTGTCCATCATGTCTCTCTGTCTGTCTCTCTGTCTCTCTGTCTTTCTGTCTATAAATCCACACATGTAGTTCTTTCCATGTCTTATATTTCAAAACAAATAATGCTTGTTGTGCTTCTCATTTCATTCAAGGGTACTACTCTCTAGATCAGAGGAGCCCCCTTACAATTCTCCACAGGTAGTGATGACTGGAGTGTTCAGTGCGACTAAGTAGGAATTATATGGTTGCTTCCATTATGCTTGATCTTATCCAAGGTAGGGTGTCGGGGCATGGTTGCCAAGATGGCGAACAACAGACAGTGATTGAAGAGATGGAACAATAACCTAAAATTCTCCCTCTCTGTCAACTGTTTCTCTGTCACTCTCTGTCTCTCTTCCCTCCTTCCCTCCCCCCTCTCTCAGACCTGAATGAACATTGGAACTAAAGTAAATGTACAGTGAAAAGAAACCAGGTGTGGTGATGCATGTCTTTTATTGCATCACTTGAGGGGTGGAGGTGGGTAGAACCCTGTGAGCAGGATGCAGACCTGATCCAGGTACTGATTTCCAGGGCTTATGTGCAAAGACCCCTGACTCAAATAAAGAAATGAAGAGGAAATTAAAGAAACAGGTATAATTAACTTGGAATAAACCAAACAAACTAAGGAAAAGGAAAGGCAGTATTGGGGTGGCCTGGCTTAGACAGGAGGGGCAAACATTTATTTGCCAGTGCCTCCTCAGTTGAACACACACACACACACACACACACACACACACACACAGAGAGAGAGAGAGAGAGAGAGAGAGAGAGAGAGAGAGAGAGAGAGCAAGATCTGTTAATCTGTTTGTCTCCCTCCCCTAGTTTTTCAGACAGGGTTTCTCTATGAATTCCTCTGTAGACTGGTTGCTCAGAGGGCAAAGCTGCTGGCTGTTAAAGGTCTAGGTAAAACATGAAGGCCTGAGGAAACTGTTAAGGCTTAGATGCTCTTTGATGGAGGCCTACATCATGTATACATACATACACACATATTCATATATATGAATATGTATATGAATGTGTATACACTCAAGTATCCTTTATTTAATTAGCTTATTTTGAATATATTTTCCATGCTAATCAAAAAGAGGAAATTTTCTTTGGCATTGGATTCTTCTTGAACAAAAAAATGGATATAAATAATCACATATTCAGATGTTATGTCTAATATTGAGAAGATATTCCCAGATATGGTGTTAATCCATCATAGTCCATGTGTGAAAACGAAACAGACTTAGTAAGAATTTTGACAAATGGATTTTAAAAACTTATATAGTGTTATTAAGAGCAGTGGTAACATTTTTTAACTTGATATTTTATATATTTACATTGCAAATGATATTCCCTTGCCCAGTTACCCACTCTCCCACAACCCACCCCCTGCTTCCATGAAGATGTTTTTCCTCCCATCCACCCATTCACACCTCAATAGCATACAATTCCCCTGCACTGGAGAAAGGAGCATTCACAGGACCAAGGGCTTCTCCTATTGATGCCAGACAATGCCATCCTCTGCTCCATATGCAACTGAAGCAATAGGCTTTTACATGAGTACTATTTGGGTAGTAGTTTAATCCCTAGGAGCACTGGTTAGTCTAGCTGGTTGATATTCTTGTTCTTATGGGTTTGCAAACCATTTCAGCTCTTCCTTTACTCCTTCATTGGAGTCCCCATGGACTTGTCTATATCAGTGAGGTTCTGGCAGAGTCTCTCAGGAGACATCCACATCAAGCTCCCATCAGTAAGGACTTCTTGGCATCAGCAATACTGACTAGGTTTGGTGGCTGCATATGTGATAGATCCCCAGATGGGGCAGCATCTAGATGGCCTTTCCTTAAGTCTCTGCTCCACTCTGTGTCCCTATGTTCCCCTCCCTCTTGAGTATTTTGTTCCCCCTTCTAGGAAGGACTGAAGTGTACACATTTTGTTCTTCCTCCTTCTTGAGCATCATATGGTCTACGAATTGTATCTTGGGTATTCCAAGCTTTGGACTAGTATCTACTAACTGGGTTAATTCACTCAGGATGATATTTCCTAGTTCTATCCATTTGCCTATGAATTTCATGAAGTCATTTTTTTAAAAGCTGAGTAGTACTTCATTGTGCAAATATGCCACATTTTCTGTATACATTCCTCTGTTGAAGGGCATCTGGGTTCCAGCTTCTGGCTGGAGGGCCTCTTCCAGTCTGATGTCTCTCTCTCAGACATGCTCAAAAGTTTTTGTCCTGAGTGATTCTAGATTTCCATAAATCTGGATATAGTATTTTGTGTAAAATTATGAAAGCATTTTAATTAAAATAAAGCAAAAGTTAAAACTATGGATAAATTCTCTTCTAGCTTAATCTTTTCTTGGTTATTATCAGTATCTAAGATACATGCTGGGTGACAACAGCAAATTAAGAATTACCCTGCAGTCCCTTAACCATTTTCTATGTATCTGTGGTGTTGTGTGTTGTAAGAATGTTGGTGCATGTGAGTGTGTGGTATTTGCCTGTAACTCTGTGGCTTTACCCATCTGTGCATGTGTTTTTGGAGTTCTGAGAAGGATTTCAAATGTCTTCTTTATTGCTGCTCACTGTTCTTGACATAAGTTCTCTTGTTGAACTAGAAATTCAGTGTGGGATTGGAGAACTGGTCAGCGAGCCCTCAGGATTCAGAGGTAATAGTTATGTGTAGCTATCCCCTATGCCTGGCATTATGTATACATGCTGAATATTCACACCCATGTCCATATGTTTCTACCCACTGAGCAATTTCCCAGTCCTAGTGTGGTGAATGTTTGCTTAAGATTTGATAACAGATCTTAATTGTTTTCTGTTTTTGCTTTTGTTTGTAATTTTCCATAGATCACTCTGCAGGTGGATATTATAAAACACACCTGAATAGACCAGAAAATAAAAATAGGAGTAGATGCATTACAAGCAATTCTATAAAACCGTATTTTGCATACTCACCTTGTGAAGCACAGTTGATATTTCTGGGTTTGCCTGTTATATAGACAGCATAGTTTGATATAAGGACAGTTTAGACTCTTTAAATAGAAAAGGAATAAGAGAGATACATCTCTTGAAATAGTATAGAGAATTTGATACTTTATCACCTGAGAATTAAAACTGAGCCACATAGCCTTTAGCAGAGGAAATGAGGGAGAAGTGTGTATGTACCTTTTGCAGCACAGTCTCTGGTATAAAACAAACAGGGACATTTAAATAAATATATAGCAGTGTTTAAGACTTCATTTCTCTTCCAATATTTGCAATTACATAGTCAAACTTTATATCTTGGAGTCATAGATTACTGTGCTATCTAGAATTGCACGATGAGGATGGCATAGTGGCAGTATAGCAAAATAACTGATAGGAAAAGCAGAGCAGTCACCGCATTAGGATTCATATGAATTGCATTTCCTCCCTGCTGGGAACTAAGCAACAATGGGTAAAACTGTACAAGTACCTCTGTAGTAATTTGGTGTCTTGGGGTTATGTCCAGAGGATATACAGCTGGAGCACATGGTGTTCAATTTATTTTAGTTTGTCTGATTTAAAATGTGATTGCTGTTAGTAAACATTTTTGTGAAGATTGCTTGAAATTTATTTGCACTTTATTAGAAATTGTAGAATCATATTTATAATTTTCAGTCCTGGGGGTACTGGTGGTTGTACATGGGGAACAACTAAGTCAGCAAATGATTAAGTCAGACAATGCTGACGAAAAGAACATGGGATACCACAGTTACAGCTGCCTAAGAACTGATAACCGCAACCTAAGGGAAGAGTTTCTTCCCTCAACCTTGACTCCTTTAAGACATTGGTTTCAGCATCAGACAGGCCTTGGCAAGTTTGATCCTGAGTAAGGGCATAGAACTAGTGTTCCAGTTATTCCTTTGTCCAGGTCTTTCAGACAGCCTTGGGCAATCCTGGCTCCCCACATTAACAGGTACTTCATAGTATTCATAAGACTTTCCAGCTGGATGTGACTTTTGAATTTTCTTTCATAAGCAGGGAAGTGTTAGATCACAGTCCTGTCTAACTGGCTGCTTTCCTCAAACCTGCCATTCCCTTTGTAACCTCTCAATATAATTGATAAGCAACATATTCTGTGGCCTTGTAGTCTCTCTGTCCCTTTCATCTGATTCCCAGGCCCCAAAAACCTTTCATGGTAAATCTGCCTCCACCTTTTTTCTTTCTGTGATTCATCTATTAGTCTGGATCACAAGGTATATATCCTACCCAAAAAGATCATACGATTGAGAAACACCAAAATCCTATAATTTCTTGGAAATTAAAAATCCTCACTCTCCTATCTTTGTCTTTAGTATCCCATCATGGTTATATGTGGCCATGATGCAATAAATCACTTCATACCCAAGGACTTAAGCATGTTTTCCCTTCAGGACACTCGACACACAATATATGTGCTGCAGTAAAAATAAAAACAACAAAACAAAACAAAAAACGCTACAGAACTTGTTCCCAGTTATACCCTAGCTGTCTCACTCCCTTAATATTTCTGGTGCCATTGGAAATAGTAATAATTTATCTCAGTGGCTCCATGCTGCCCCATCTATTTTCTGACACACTATTCTTCCCAACACGGCACTCTGTCAGGCTGCTCCTCCCTCATCCATAGCCCTCTTGGTTGGGTTTCCACCATGCAGGCATACACTTCCCAATTCTTTGGTTGGCCCATGCATCTGGTCCCCATACACTCTCTTAAACTCAATTAAGTTGCCTTATGAAAGAACATATCAAACAATATTTTCTGATGCAATTGATAAGATATAATTTGCCAATCTAGATGGCACAAAATCCTGTACACACCCATCTCTTGAGAATAGTCATAACAACCTGTAATATGTACAGAGAGACATCTAAACATCTACTGCCATGTTCTCTGTGCTCTCACATTCTCACTCTGGCTTCCTCAGCCTCTCTAAAACTTTTCTCCCACCCATCCTTCCTTCTTATTCAATGACTGGCCTGGCTCTATCCTGTACTTCCCTTCACCTTAATAATGACATCAATCTACTCTTTTACCCTTTTAATTAAAAAAAAAAAAAAAACAGAAACTTTTTTCTCAAGTATAAGTTGAGCACAACTATTATCATTCTGTAATTTAAAAGTATAAGATGTACCTAACACCCAGCCCAACTTTTATCAGTTAAACAGAACATTTAGTTATATATTTTAGCTTTTAAAAGGCTTAAAATCTGTTATATCCTGGCTAGCTCATGTATTATCTGATAACTAGGTAATTAAATATGTATTCTCAAAGTTAAATAGTCTGAGTGGGTTATAAGATTACACTAAGTTTTCAACCCCGCCAGTAATCTGAGAATGAGCCATATATCTGTAAATATAGGAAGCCTAGCATGGCTTCTAGAACTGAGACGGGTTATACAGACAATTTTCTATTTGCACAGTTCCCTGTGAGCAACACGTGAGAGCAAGTCTTCAGACTTCTGGCCTAGGATCATCAGACAGACTTTTGAAACACTGAATTTTGAACGGCTAATCATTCTGGCTTGGCGGAAATTTTCAGCTAACTTATTCTGCAATGTTTCCTTTTCTGGACAGTAATTAGTCTGTAGAAGAATTGGAGCAATTTTTTCATAGTGCCTGTCTGCCACAATAAATCACCTCACATGGAGGTGGAGATTTTCAGTTTCTTCTTTGAATATACCAAAGGGGAGCTGGTGGGAGTGGACATGTCTCAATAAAAGTTAAAGAACATTAAATGTCATATTTTGTGGACTTCTGGTGTTTTTTAGAAACCATCTAACTATATAAGTAATCTGGACTGTTGTCCATTAATTATCTTACTAAATTATCTTGAAAGCATTCTAACAATAAACTTAGAGACATGAATTTGCTATTTGGCCTTAAACTCACGTGCTCAATCATCTCAGCTTCATTTTTTAATAGCAGAAAAGGACTGGTACAAGCCATCTATGCTGAAATGTGTTGTATAGGCACAATACATGGACATCAGAGTAACAATATTAATTTTAAATCAGTGAGAAATTTACATTAAAGAAAATCTTAAAAATCAAATTTTGTATCAAATAAATTTTGTGACAATGTAAAAGATCATAATTTTAGTTTAGTAATAAATATAAAAATAATTATGTACAGCTTGAAGAAACCATTGAAGAGTTTTTGCCACAATTCCCTGGACTTTGGGGGACTAAAAGTAGTTATTCTAAGGATGTTTTTCTGAGGAATTTAGAAATGTATATAATTTAACAGGGAGGAATTGGCTCAAACTGATTATACATAATCTCAATAGGTGGAAAACCTTGTATTTATTACTAAGCTAAAGATATAATCTTTTACATTTGAAAGTATATTATAATACATTACGTTCTCTCCCAAGATCTCTTATGATAATCTCCTAAACAGTGAAGAAAATTTATACATCTTTTAAACTCATCTATTATTTCTAGCTTTATGTTTATAAGCTGTTTAGAATTTGTCTATAGAGATATTCTATCTTCTGTTAATTAAGTAAACATTTGTCCTTTCATATTTTTCTTTATTTTTATATAAAGAAATATACTTGTATGCACTCTACATTCTATTTACCAAATCTCACCAGATTTCCTATAATACATCTCCTGACACCATGTCTTCATCTGCTTACCTTTTAGATCTCATCAAAGAATCAGAATCTAGTGTCACTTGTGAAGGGAATCTATTGAAGCACAAGCAAATTACCAAGGCAATACCCCCCCCAAAAAATGAATGATTCTTCATTCACCAGTAGCCATCAAATGCCAAAAGCCCCTCAATATGGCATTGACAAGGCTTGGTCACCCCATCTAAGCCCTGACTCTAGCTGGCTTGATCATGTGAAAGTATTGTGTTAACACAGGTGCTGTGGGTTCATGAGTGTGATAACCATGAGCTGTCCAGAGGACAGCTTTTCAGTCTCTGTACCGAACAGCTATCACAATTTTCTTGATACAATAGAGATCAATTCAATGTTCATTGCAAGAAGGCAGGAACATACTCATCTAATTATGATAGAGATGTTATTAAAAATTTTAGTTTCTAAATGCCTTTTATTTATGTAAAATTCCAGAAAATTTTATTTCTGTTTATGGTCTGAAACATCTTCCTTTCATTCACAACAAACACAATGATAGTTCTAACTTTTGAAATGACATTATAATATAATGTATATGTATCAAACTTTTCTAAATTTGTGTAAATGTGTATCCCATTTTTAAGAGTATTAAGTTTTTTCTTAATGTTTTCTAGCTGTATTAATACGATCATAAGATTTTCTTTTTAAGTAAATAGCTTATGCATTATTTTACTAACATAAGTCTTAATTATATATCTCAAATATTATTTTCTAATGCATACATAGATGATTTTTAGTTGTTAACATTTGGTTGATCCATTAGTTACTTTTTTATTAAATTGTAAATTTATACTTTTGTGTTGGAACTAACTTTTGTAAAGTTTGCATACATAATTTTCATATTTATTCAGTTGATATCACGTAATTCATACAATTCTTTTCTTCAAATAACTACAACATAGATTTTAATTAGTTTAATGAACAAAGACTATTAAATGCACCTGTTGAAATTATTGATTTGAATATTGATTTGAATAACTATAGAGAATAATTTGATATTAAATACTGGGTAGGAGGGTGGGACTGCATTTTAACTATCTGAATTATGCTGTTTCAAGGTTTTGTTAAATGACTTTTTTTATAGATATGTACAGTATTAACATGACTTATATTCAAATTATTGTTCTTTGTCCTTCATTTTCCTTTTGACTTTTTAGAGTTTTTCATATTTAAAAGTGGTTTTAAATATTTGCTTCATGCATCTGTACATGTGTGCACAAATGAGTACAGGTACTTGCAAAATGTAGGACAGGGTACATAATTTCCAGAGCTCGATTGACAAGTAGTAATGACCCACCAAGTATAGATACTGGACACTGAACTTAGGTTCTCTACTAGAGATCAAGGAAAACCCATGAGCCTTTTCTATAGGTCTTGATTTTAGTTTTTGTTAAGGTTTTAGTTCTGTGTGCCTTTCTTATTCACGAAAACAACTTTGTCGAATTTGATACAAATAATTTTGTGTAAATATTCATCTTTAATTAATTGGAATTCAAAAATTTGGACTGTATTTCCTATTGATTTTAGTAAGATGATATCATACTGATATATACTATCAGAAAATCCTGCATGAAGTCACCATGACTGAAAATAGGAATAGAGAAGGCTTAAAAAATTGTACTTCATTAAAGGTTGACATGTCCACGATTCCTCTCATTAAAGTAAGCTCATATGTGGGAAAAGATACTTCAAATCAATCAGTTGAGGATTTGCTTTATTCTTATACTATCAATTCAGCTCATTTACATTCTACCACTGTGAGCAAATTCCCTCCCCAAGTGACTGCCATGTGGTTATTATCATTGTCTTTTTGAATTTTGCTGTACATATGGCTAGTTTGAAAAATTTGAAACTTAATGAGGCTTGAATGGACTAAGAGAGAATCACCAGTGTTTAATTTGCTCAGTCCTTTTTTTTTCCCCTTTTCAACACCTCGAATTGCCTTTTTTTCAGTATGCATCCACATTTCAAAATTTAGTGGTCCTGAACAGAGTGGGGAGCTTGTCAATGAGCCAGGAGCCAGGCCCACCTATCTGCAAATGATATGTGAACATGGTGACACAGAGCTCCTCTGGGTCACCAGGGTCTGAGGAGCAACACTGAAACCCAAGTTGGCAGAGTCAGGGCCTCGTGCTCCAGCTGTCAGACTCCACTCCAGACCCGATGGGTGGTCAGGGTGACTGAGAGCCCTGTTCAAACCTCTTCAACGTGTAAAAACAAAGCAATTATGGGAAAAGGAACCAACTCAGAACCTGTGCACCGAGGACTCTCCACATGGCCTTTCTCTAGGCATATATCCAAGGACCCTGAGCAGTGGCCTGTCTGAGTCTCCCTGTGACTGCTCTGTTCACCTCTAGACCTGAGCTCAAAGGTCAAGAGCTGATGGTGGTGGCAGGGCCGCGGACCCAGCGCTCCCTTCCCAGGCTGCTGGCAGGTGAACAAGTGTGGTCCAGAGCTAAGGGAGGGAGGCCAGGCTTTTTCAATCTCATCTGATGGCTTCTGGCCACAGCAAGTGTTGGGTGGTGATGGACAACAAGGGACTTGAGGAGGGGAAAGCAGCACCCCTTGATAAAGGTGGGGAGACTGGAAGCTCTGAATTCCTCAAACTCGGCCAATTTCAGGGGAGGGGAGGTTACAATCTAAGCTTTGACCCAGGGTGGGAGTGGAGGAGTGGGGACCATGGCTTGGATGGGGCAATCACTTAAGACTTAAGAAAGCATGGGTACAGCCAGAGCACCCCTAGCCTAGTGCTGGTCAGTCCCACGGCTGCTACCTGAAACCTCCCCATCTATTCTATGGGCCACCACACAGCTGTGGCATAGGGCAGGGCGGGCAAAGGCATACCCAGGCCAAATGCCAGCAGCAGGTGATTGTGTGAGACGTGTCTGTCCACAGTTGCCTTAGCTGTGCCCACCGCTCCCAAAGGAAACCGATTTCAACACACCTTATTGATCCCATAAGTTCAACGAGGCAGACTGCGGTTATACTCGACAGATGATGTTAACCAGCACAACTTAGGTATTTCAAATGGACAAGAAGTTAGTATCAGAGCAGTGTCTCAGGATGAAGTCTAAGTGGGGCTTCCTCTCCAGTACTTTGAGGTCTACAGATGGATCTAGAAAATTCACTACTGTGGAAAATGAAGACTTTGGTTGGATGGGGAAGGGAGGCAGGGGCCTTGGTGACTAATGGCTGTAACTCTGTCCTTTTGGTGGCTGTGGCAGCTTCATGTTCTCTTTTGACATCATCAAGCGCCTCAGTTCCTGCAGGATGACTTTGATGCTGTGGGAATTCTGTCACTGCCAGCACTGCCATGGCTCGTGGATCCACCACTCCATTGGAACTACTCGCGCCGTTCATATTGACTCTTGTTACAAATCTCACAGACTGGGATGCTTCTGGATACTAGAGTGGTTCTATCTTAAGGATGCATATTCGGTTTTCATAAATTGTTCGTGGAGGCCCAATTATCATGCCTGTCCATCTTGTGAGTGTCATGTCCTCATCGTCCTCCAGACCCTAGCTAACTGTGCTGTCGCCCACTCCTTTCTGGCCTTCTTCCAGCTCTTCCAACAGTCGGAAATCTCGAAGGACTTTTACTCCCGAGCCTGTGGTGGCTGCCATCTTGCGTCGCTATCGCTCGAAGTCAGTTCTTCCTTTCTTCCTCTACCCCTAGGTCCCTAGCTCCTTCTCTCTCTCTCTCTCTCTCTCTCTCTCTCTCTCTCTCTCTCTCTCTCTCTCTCTCTCTCTCTCTCTCTTTCCACAGGGTCTCATAAACCCCAGACTTGCCTGAAGCTCACTATATATCCAGTGATGACTTTGAATGTCTGATATTCACCAATAAATTATAGATACGAACAACCATGCCTGATCTTGTACACTTTTCGAACTCATCCAAGGGTGTCTTCCATACTGGCATGTAGCCTGTCAAATGAGCAACTTACCAAATCTCTTCCTGTTTCTTCCTTGTTCCCTCCCTCCCTTCCTTCCTTCCTTCCTTCCTTCCTTCCTTCCTTCCTTCCTTCCTTCCAAGCTTTTTTCCTTCCCTTCTTTTATTTTCCTTCTGTTCTTTCTGTTCATGCATTTTGTTTTCATTTTGATTTTGAAGTTAAAAGCTATTACTGAAGTTTTCACCTCTTGAAACCAGAAAGCATGAGCTGTAGAGCATTTAGACTTTCATATGTAGAAATCATTGTGTACCTATAGCAAAAACTATATACATTAAAGGTGACAGAAGCATTATGGTCTCAAAGTACTGGCTCTGTCCTTCAATTATTGTTAGAAACTTTTATTATTATTAATAGTCCACATAATCTAATATGTATACTATGAACATCTGCATTTTGAAAATGACAAAGGGGTATAAATTACATTTTCAATGCAGTAACACAGAAACAAGCATTTTTCTAATATTCTCATTCTAGAGCTAATATTTTATTTATCATGCAAATGTATTTTAGAGAAATTCATTAAGGATTCTCCTCTTGCTTAATTGTAGGTGACATTATCAAAACTTGTGTAGAAAAAAGGAATTCCAATGTGATTGTACTTAATATCTTAAAGTTGAAATTGGTACAAAAAAACAACACTAGGATGAATTTTTTTATAACTTTTGATTTCATTGAATAGGCATGAGATTAGACATGGCTTGTGTCATTCTTAGAAGTTCTTACAAAAAAGTAACAGGAGAATTCTTTTGGAGCTTCCATAATTCGTGTCATTATTTGAAGAAGATGCTTATAAGTTTTGTCTGAGGTTACTGTCTAGGTGAGGTGTTTCCAGGATGTTTTCATCTTATTACAAGAAGTCACAGAGAGCAAGGTGACAAAGAAACTTTATTCAAAAGCAAAGTGAGAAACACTGGTATTCAGTGTAGCTTTAATTTGTGGACCTCTCGAGAAGGAGGAATCGTTTACTCAGAGTTCAGAGTGGATATTTCTGTTTGGATTGAATTTTTTTGATTAGGCAAGCCTTAATTAACTGTGAACATCAGTTTCCATGATAAATTTGATTTAATCAAATGCATATTCAAGATCACTAGGTATATGACATTAAATAGGATGTTTCCCTTGAAAGGTGTTCCAGAGGATTCAATACGACTCACTGAGTATATATTCTAAACTGTCTCAGGCCAGTTGAAACAGATTTCCCCCTCCAGCATGTGGATATGCTCTTGAATACTTTTGAATGGAAGTTGATCATGAAAGAGAAGTTTATAAACAATGTTATGTGCAGGGAATCTTAGTCCATTGTTTGATACGTATACAGCTTCATGCAGGTGAGATGAGGTGAGGTGTATTTGTTAGGTATATTTCTGGAAGGTAGATTTTTATGCAGCCTAAGTCAAGTGAAGTCCCAGGTTGAAGTGCTTTTCCCATACCTATATGCCTCATTCAAGGAATTTTAGTGCTTTTGCTTGTATCCTTACTTAGGCTACAGTACAGCTCACTGTTTCTTTGATGTTTGCTCAGACACAGCTCAGTCAGTGACTGCATCTCAGTAGCTGCTGGACTTATTTGGCTCTTGTTCTTTGTCTTCCAATTTAATGGTAACTTCTTCAAGGATCAAACAATTTGGTCATTCTATGAATATTAATACAACTAGTCATAAGCCCTTATTAAATGATATCCAAGTCTCCTATGCTGACATAAGATGGAATTCCCACTCCAGAGGCTTGCTGAGCTTCAATATGAGCTTCTAACTTCATGATGAGTAAATAACTTTCATCAATTGCTTATAAGAAATTCATTTAAATTTTGACAATTATGTTGGGCCAGGAAGAGGGAAAAAGGACTTGCAGAACAAGCTTAACACCCTCACTTTAAACATAGGAATCCATAGATAATGACCCATTACAGAAATTGGCCATCTGGCCTATAAACATGCTGTGGAATCAGAAGACCTACTTGAATACACACACATGCAGCACACACACACGCACACAGACACAGACACACACACACACACACACACACACACACACACACACACATACACACACACCCCAAAAATTAATAAACTAATGTTTTTTAAATTTTCTAATATTAATATGTCATGCCCTTTCTTTATTCTGACAACTGATTTATTTTACATATGTGGATTCATGGTTCACAAAATAGTATTCATGATCAATGGCAATTATAAAGGTCAAGTGGACATTTTCATAAGTTCAAGGTTATAAATTTTTGATTTAATATTCCTCAGTACATGACCACCAAGAATTAGTGTGTGTGATATGGTGTGCGTGCGTGTGTGTGTGTGTGTGTGTGTTGTGTGCATGTGTCTGTCTGTCTGTCTATGCCTTCATGCCTATGTGTTCAAGCGGAAGACAGAGAAAGTAAATAGTATCCTCTTTTATAACTTTCTACACAATTTTCTCAATTCAAAGCCTTTCACTTATACTGATGCTATCTTGCTGTGCACAAGCTCCAGAAATTCTTTCCCTGTCATCATAGCACTGGGGTTATAGCTGTATACAACCATGACTGTTTTAAAGTGCAGGCACAGAAATTTGAATTCTCTTCTTGCAACAAATTCTTTCCCACAGTAGGTTATCTCTTATCATCACTTCTGAGTAATTTTGAAGATTGCTATTTTCACTCTCTGTAAATTTGGTAAATTATATTTACAGTCAGGATTTGGAATTTCTATGATCTGATAATAAAACCTACCCCATGTCGACTAAGAGCTTTTAGAATGTTGCCATTGCTATTTACTTTTCATAATTTCAAATGTCCCCTCCTAAAGAGAAATCAATGTGTTTTGATAATCATAATTTAGAATGTTTCCAACTGATTTAAAATGTTACTTCAAATTGTTAATTCATTTCTTTTTTTGTATAATGACATGATTTGGGCTTCTGGAAATAGTAAGTTCAATCAGAAATAAAAGTTTAAACATACTGTATCTACACAGCTAAGGCTTAAGCAGCCAACAAGCATTTCTCTAACTGACATGTTTACAAAGGTGTCCTGTGAAAAAATAAACTAAAAAGTCAGAAATTTTGCTAGTTCAACACTCTGGGTACAAGTAGTTGAAATGACTGATCATCTCTGTCAGCCTGAGGATTTCCTCCCGATGCACTGCAGTGTCAGCAATCAATGTTTTCTCTTTTCTCTTGATCCATCTGACTAACTCCAGATACCTGATCTAACTGAAGCAGTGATTTGAAATATTGCTGCATTCACTGGCCATTTTAGTATAGAAAGAACTGGAAATGATATCTAAAAGGAGAAGACTCAAACTGTGCAAAGCATACTCTAGCTAATGCTGCAAGGTAACATGGTGATCAACATAGTTGGTTTCTGACAGACGTGTGTTTCATCTGTGGATGTCTAAAAGATATAACACTGTGAAAATCTGCATATTCTTAGAGATGTAACATTCCTCCTCTGTTCACTGTGAGGATAAAATTAAATTGATCATGCAATAGTCATAGTGGGAACTATGTCAAACTAATAACCATACATGATAGCAATTGTTATTTGGACTCTCTTCTTGATGCTGTTCTTTCACAGCAAGTCTGTTATCAAGTAGTATTCAAAATATAACTGAAAAGAATGCCTCTACTGAAAACAGTTGCTTATCTAAAACCTAATAGAATACATATTCTATGAAACTCCACATGACTTTTCCTCTTCTTCTTCTTCTTCTTCTTCTTCTTCTTCTTCTTCTTCTTCTTCTTCTTCTTCTTCTTCTTCTTCTTCTTCTTCTTCTTCTTCTTCTTCCTTTTCTTCTCCTCCTCCTTTTTCTTCATTCTTCCTCTTCCTCCGCCTCCCTCTTCCCCTCCTCCTCTTCTTGCTCTCTCTCTCTTTCTCTCTCTCTCTCTCTCTCTCTCTCTCTCTCTCTCTCACACACACACACACACACACACACACACACACACACACACACACACTTGCCCTTTCTTAGAAGATCTAGGGTAAGGCAAGCCTCAAACTCCTTATGTATGATAAAATCTTATCCTGAGTCCTGGGATGAACAGCTCAAGTCATTATATCTGGTTAAGTTATAGAAGAATGTATATCAGTGCCTTGTACATGCTAGGGATGCATTGGTCTAAAGTTTATCTCCAGCCACCATCCACTTCCTAAAGCACAACATTTTCTAGCTTTAAATTGTTGAGGCAGCATCTCATGAACATTATGTTGGTTTTAATTTTACTGTGTAATTGAAAATGACCTTGAATTTCTGTTCTTTGCACCCCTACTTCTCGAACGCTGGAAGTACAGCTGTGTGCTGCCACACTGAGTTTTTTCTTTCTTCCTTGCCAGAAAAATAATAATGAACAATTCATCTAATGTACAAGACATGTGGAGGAGGAGCTGTGACTCAAGATATTTGAGACACACACACACACACAAACACACACACACACACATATTTATATCACAGCTCTGTCTATTTGTTCAGTTTTCACAGGTAAAGACACTGTGTGTCATGTACAAAATCCCCATGCAAATTAATTTTAGCTAACAAACCAGTCAAGCATTTAGCTCCTTCGCTTTCTAATTTGTTTGGCATGCTAATCACTATACCACACCTCCTTGACAACTGTTTTGTCTTGCAAATTCACAGATGCACACTCAGAGTAATGGCAATTGACCAGGAGAGATTTTGCTAAAGTGTGTGATGTTTTGTTATATCCAGGTTCCTTTAATTAAAATTTCAGACCTATGATATATCCTTATGGAAAACTGCACTTTGTTTACACTGAAAATACTATCTTTTAGAAATATTAAGGGTTGATGCTGAAAAGATGGTTTAGTCAACAAAGGGCTTGCCACACTACACCAAGACCTGAGTTTGAGCACCAGAAACCATGTGCTGCAGCTTGATTTCTATTACTAGGATAAAACATCATAACCAAATACAACTTAATACAGAAACACTTTGTCTTAAGATTAGATCATCATAAGGGAAAGTGAAGGCAGAAACTTGAAGATAGAAACCAAAGCTCCACGAAGAAACACTGTTTAATTGTTTGTTATCCATGGCATTCTCAGCCTGCTATCTTCTACAACCCAAAACAAACTGCCAAGGTGAGGCCCCACAATATTCCTAACTCCAGTACTCATTCTTTACAAGGAAAAGGCCCAGGAAATAGTCTTTTGGGAACATTTTTGTCAGAAGCCATACTAGGAGGTATGCTTCAGATTATAATCTGCAACAGTTTTTCTTTATAGGCTAAGCCCAAGAGAATTCATTTTAGGAAAGATTCCTGATATTAATATATGTTTCTTGTTATTATTAAACATATATAGCAATCATTAGGTACTAGCCCACCGGGGTTGGGGATTTAGCTCAGTGGTAGAGCGCTTGCCTAGGAAGCGCAAGGCCCTGGGTTTGGTCCCCAGCTCTGGGGGTGAAAAAAAAAAAGATAGGCCTACAGGTACTAGCCCACCCCTTTTGAGCAGATAGCTGCAGATCTATGAAGATGTACTCTCTTGCGGTGATGCTATATAGACAAATAGATGACTTCTTAATTCTTAAGGATGATCCTAGAAGAATTACTGAAATATCAGTGATTATTAAGCTCTCTTAATAGTAGTACTGCTAGTAGATCCCTTTCTGATATTCAAAACTGCAATGAGAATTCTGTCAGTCTCCCATGTGTCACCAAGTAATTGATTCTTAGACAGTAACCATACGTTCTATTACTCAGAACACATTCCAAGAGATTGTCAATACAATTAACTAAGGTCACGGAAAGGGAACTAACAATATATTATAGGTAAAAGAAGATAAAATATCCTCTGGGTAAATCTATACAAAACTTCACTACTAGCTTAGTTATGGTTTTCAACTCTCCATGAACCTGTAAAGATGTGACAGGTGGTGGATGTTTAACTAGATAATTACTCCTAATGGCTATGCATGTAAACACTCTCAGTTGTAAACTTCTATGTCATTTATGATTTGCTTTTATGTGTGAATGTGTGATGAACTTTTTAACATGTGATCATGTATTCTGAAAGTTGTATAAGTACTTAGGACAAAAAGATGTGAAAGAGAATTTTTCCCTTTTCCCATTCAGGATCTTTCTGCTTTTCCCCTTAGATAGCTTTCATAAGAAATGTTTTACAACTTAGTAATAAATATTATAATCACTTCTCAAAGTACCCCCCTTTTCCTGTAACTTCTGACTAGCTGGTGGAAAGTTCGATCTGTGCAGTTCCTGCTGAGATAGCACAAAGTCTACTTACTTAATCCTTTGCTGTTTTAGGAAGAGGTGGTAAGTGCCAGAAACTTGCAGTTTCTAGGCAGTTCAGCTACAGTAGCAAGGTAATTTAGTCTCAGATAAGTAAATTTTTTTTATTATTACACAGCAACCCTAAATATGTCATAAGACAAAGTCTTTTCCCTGTATCTTGTAAGGAAAAGTCATATCCTCTCCCGATGCTCTTTCCTTTCTCTGCCTTATGAAAAACTGACAAGAAAGAAGACCCTGCCAAAGTGGGCACTGGGCACATTTTCTTTTCAGTTGAATATTCCTCTTCCCAGATGACCCTAGTTTGTTTCAAGTTGACAAAAGAAAGTAGTCAAGCAGTATGCAATGTAAAACGGAGGACAACTAAAAAATTTCTAATTCTACCAGTGAGAAAATAAGGAAGTTAAGCAGAAATAGCTCTTGTGTGCTAGGAATAGTCAGTTTAACCAATTTTCAAGATACAGCTTCTGTTATGAAAACTTATCTCAAGAAGGAGATATTTAAAGGAGACAAAGAGGAACCTTAATAAGAGGATTAAAGGCGGACAGGGATGAGGTGGTAGGCTATTATAGGGACTACTGTGACAGACAAGTAACTATAAACACCCCTTAAATATACATTTGGGACACTACCACTGTAGAACTTTCCTAAGCTACACACACACACACACACACACACACACACACACACACATACACACACACACACACACACACACACACACAGACACAAACACACACACATTATATGAAAGGAAGATAGATGGAGTCATCAAAGATGAAGTTCTAAATAAATATCATATGTCACCATGTAAAACGTTTGGCCAGGAATGCCTTGCATATTGTTAAATCATTGATGAAAGACGATACCATAGATCACCCCTCCCATCACAGGCCATTTTTCTGGGTATTATTTACTCTCTATAACATGATAATAAATGTATAGTGCTGAGGATAACATACAATGTCAAACATGGAGAAGTAGAGTCAGAGCCCAGATAAATGTTTCTTTCCTATTGACTAGTGTTTATGATGCTGGAAGGGAAAAAATATTTAGATATAAGTCCTATAATCTATAACAGTCAGTTGGTTAAAAAATGTACTCACTTAATAGTGGTATAAATGTGTGAATAAACAACCTCTTTTCTTTTACATTGTTTTTGAGCCCCACTCTGTGAGACCGAATTCATATCTGACACTGATAAAGTAGCCATAAACCTGAGAATATATATATGTATATGTATATACATACATATATATGTATATATATATACGTACATATATATGTATATATATGAGTTTGTTTGTGTGTTTGTGTGTGTGTATTTTCACATACATTAAGAGAAAAGCAATAATTTTATTATTCTAAAGGAACATAACAATAAAGTGAATGGCTCCTGCTAATGTACTGTTGTTATAGGTGTAGATCAGTGCCATGTTCAGCCTTCGTAAGAGAAGCTTTCTTTCAGTTGAAGGGAACTAATATAGAGTTCGGATAGTGATGGAATTTTGAACTCACTATCATAGGTGAGATTTTTTTATCATACCCCTAACCTAAAATGTCAGGCATCTGTATGAAAGAGGAGGCAGAAAGAATGAAAGAGCCAGAGGTAGGTGATGACTTCAAAGAAACCGTATTTTCAAAACGCAATCGTACCGATACACATATGAAGTCATAGGAACTCTGACGGCCTGCACAAGTTCTGAGCAAGCTCAAACCAGATTAAAAAGCTAGTACTGAGAAGGAAACATATATACAAAGTCTCATCCCCAGGCAAGAAGCTGTTGGTGATTGAAACTTGCTGACAAAGTGAAAACCAATTTTCTCCAAAGGAGTATCATGGTATACCAACTTCACTCACTAGAAAGGAAAAAAAAAACATACCCTGGAATGTTGGGCAGCACATTGTTGACTCTACAATTCTTTCTGTGTCTCTGTGTATACCTTGTCTTATTTTGTTTGTTTGGGTATTATTTTGTCTTATTACTTTTGTGTTTATTTTTAGTTGATTTTTGGGTAGGCTTTATATTCTTAAGAAAGGGAAAGATAGAGTTCTAGAAAAAGCATAAACATGGATTTGTAGAAAGGTTTGGAGTATTTGTGTAGATTTCAATGAGAAGAAATATATAACCAAAATGTATTTTCTATAATTTTATTTTTTAATTAAAGAATAAAACTTTAAATAGATAAATAACAAATAAGGTAGGAAAGAAATAAAGAAGACTTTGGATGGCAACCTCTAGTTTCTACAGTCACCTATATCAAAAGGAATGCACACTAAGTAAACACTAAATTTCTACAAATAACAGTGGATAATAAAAACACTACACTCACAAAAATAGAAAAAAATTAGGGTTTATCAAGTAACATGGAGAAAGTATCATTGTATTGCAATAAAAAATTTACTTAAAAATATGATTGTTTAATCTTGTATGTTTTAGAAAAGTTGGAAGGCATAAAAGGTTTGACCCCCAGGCCTTTTTTGGTTTTAGAAAAGAGTTTAATTTAAGAAACACGTCTATCTGCAGCATGGTCTTTACACTGGAAGCACAAATTCTTATTTTATTCTTTTCATGGCTATTTATACTCATCACTGTGATTAATTTTGTTGTCAACTTGACAGGATCTAAAATCACCTAGGAGACAAACTTCAGGAAATATCTGTAATGTGGGTTCTGAATTTAATTGATTAATGGGGAAAGACTCCACCTATGTATAGGCAACAACAGCATTCACCTCTTTCTATTTGCTGACAATAGAGGGTGGGTTATTAGCTGTGTATTATTACTTCTCCTGTGCATTGTATCATGAACTTTAATCTCAAATAGACCATTTCTTTGTTAAGTAGTCTTTTTCAGATATTTTGGCATAAGAACAGGCAAAGGAAAAAAGATATTTCATGTGTAATTTGTCATAATTATACAGGTAGGATGTTATCCTTCGTCCTCCTGTCCAAGGATAGTGGCAAGTTAGATGCTTAGATAATCCCAATTTGGTCCTAACAAATATTCCTTGGCCCTAAGGTAAAAACTAACTTTCATCTATTTCTAGATTATATTAGATATTAAAAACTATATTGGACCCACAGATAAGTTTACATACATCTCTTTCTTGCCCTTTGTTTTATCTTCTCTCTAAAGTATGGCATGGCTATGTCTGAATATGTTTCCTCTTTATGTGGTAGAATCTTTAAATAGAAGAACCTAGCTTTATGATAACACATACTGCTCTTCTTTTTTTATCTTTATTAACTTGAGTACTTCTTATTTACATTTCGATTGTTATTCCCCTTCCCGGGTTCTGGGTCCAAATACCCCTAACTCCTCCCTGCCCCTTATATATGGGCTTCCCCTCCCCATCCCCCTTCACAGTACCACGCTCCCCCCACAATCACGTTCACTAGGTATTCAGTCTTGGCATGACCAAGGGCTTCCCCGTCCACTGGTGCTCTTACAAGGCTATTCATTGCTACCTATGAGGTAGGAGCCCAGGGTCAATTCATGTATAGTCTTTGGGTAGTGGCTTAGTCCCTGGAAGCTCTGGATGGTTGGCATTGTTGTTCATATGGGGTCATGAGCCCATTCAAGCTCTTCCGGTAATTTCTCTGATTCCTTCAACGGGGGTCCTGTTCTCAGTTCAGTGGTTTGCTGCTGGCATTCAACTATGTATTTCCTGTATCTGGGTGTGTCTCTCAGGAGAGATCTACATCCTGTTCCTGTTGGCCTGCACTTCTTTGCTTCATCCACCTTATCTAGTTTGGTGGCTGTATATGTATGAGCCACATGTGGGGCAGGCTCTGAATGGCTGTTCCTTCTGCCTCTGTTCTAAACTTTGCCTCCCTATTCCCTCCCAAGAGTATACTTGTTCCCATTTTAAAGAAGGAGTGAACACATACTGTTCTTATTGTGTGTGTATGTGTGTATGTGTGTTTGTGTTTGTGTGTGTGTGTGTGTGTGTGTGTGTGTGTGTGTGTGTGATATAAATGATAATGTCTGGGTATGTTTGCTGACAGAGGACAGAGGAAGACATAATGCATCTTTCTCTACCACTCTTTCTTTTTCCCATGATACAGGGATACTCTGTCCTAACTTTTACAGACATATTAATAAATCTTTTTCCATAGCTACTCAATTTGAACACATTACTTGTACGGGAATTTCCCTTAATTAATTGATTGGCTAATAATGATGAAAAGAAGCCAATCATTGAATGAGAAGGAGGAGGTGAGTCTTCCAGGTCCTAGAAAGGAAAAGGGGACTAAGGAAGAATAAACAGGTTTTAAACAGGGAGACAAGAGGGAGAGGAGGCAGGATATAGACTAGAACTGTTAGCCCTGGTAGCAGCCTCCACCACAAGAAGATTTCTAACATAGAATAATTGGTGAGTTTAGAAGGATAGATTTCACACCTAGTGGTTGTGTCATCTGCTTATTTTAAACAAAGAGTACTGGTGTTTTCCATTCTAAGTAACCTAGATGACCATGAGGGAAAGAACATAGCCAGGCGGCATTCAGCTAGGGTTTTGAATGGAAAGACTGTACAAAAGTCCAAGCTCTAGAGGAGAGGAAACCACTGGAGAGCCGAGGCTGGCAAGAATGTCCCCAGAACTGACTATGGGGTGGTGAACTGGCAAGAGAATGATCTTTGAGATCAGGAGAGGTAGAGCTGGCATTTGTGAGAGAGGCGTTGGCTAGGAAAAACACACAGTCATAGATCTCAGACTCTGTACCAGGATAGGAACAGACACCATCAATGCCAATACATAGCTGACTTTAGCATGGGATCATTTTTAAAGCTACATGGCTACAACTACTCATAACGTCCAAAGCATGTGAATAGTCCAATGGACATAGTAAGGTTTTTCAAAACTTGGCTTAACATGTGTACCTTGTTCCATCAGCTATACTATAAAGAGTGTGTAAAAAACAAATCTAGCTATAATCCCAGTAAGGAAAATATATATTATTTATTTGTTTTGATGAGCATTCATTTTTTTCTATGCCTTTTACATGTTTTGGTATGTCTTGACAGAAATTCATATTAAAAAATGTTCATACCACAACTTTTGGTCTCAATTTCTCTTCTAGTTTTCTTTATTTGCTATGAAGAACATTAGAACTAAAAGCAACTTGGTAGAGAAAGAGTATATCTAGCTTACACATTTAAGTCAAACCCCATCATTTAGGGAAAGGTTGAAGTGGGCTCTTAAAACAGTAACAATGGAGGCAGGCTGCTTGGGGACTCAATCTGGTTTGCTCAGGCTCATATTTAACTAACATTATAATACATCATGAGTGAACCTTCAGAGGGATTGGTGCCACCAATAATAGACTGAGTCTTTCTAAATCAATTAGCAAAGCAGTCTCTTACAGACAGGATGTTGAAGACAGATTATTTCATTGAGATTTCTTTTTTGGATGAATCTAGGTCATGTCATATACTTCCTCTACGTCCACAAATGTACACTCATCTGTTTTATAAATGGTACTATTTTTCAGGAATACATGTTTAATAAATTTAGAAGAAAATTATTAAAAACTTTATAGAACTATTACCCTACTTAAAAATATCATCATTAGCAATTTTCTGAGGAACCAACACAAGACAAGAGAATTATGACATTTGAACACACACACACACACACACACACACACACACACACGACTTGATAATAAAGAGACAAAGTTCTGATTTTTCTCTAAGAAGACACCATTGGATTATATAGAGCTGATTATTATATTCTATAAGCACAGTCAAAAAATTGGTTTTCCTGAAACTGGTAAAGTTACAGTCTGAAGTTACTTATCAAATAGTTTACATACATGCTAGTTGTGTGTCTGTGAGAATTGGCTACTGAAAAATGTTTAGGTTTCTTTTGGAGATCCTATCTGACATCAGTGTTGTTAGTGAGCTAATGATCATTAAGCCAATTTCAGCAACTAACCCAAATATTATAATATTTGAGATTTCAGAGTACTCAGGATATGCACCAGAGACAAAAATAAGTTTAATTTATTTAATATTTGTATGAAACAAGTTTTAAAAGGTTTTTTTTTTACATTTATGGATACATACATATGGATGTGGACAGATGAGAGCAGTTGCTGAAAAAGTTCAAAAGTGGGCATTGGATTTTTCACAGTTGAAGTTACAAACTGTTGCTCTCCACTAAGTGTGTTTGCTACAAATTGAACTAGAGTCCAGTGAAAAGCTGCAAGCGCTGTCAACTACCAAGTGATCTCTCCACATCTTATATAGTATACTTTCAATTATGACCTGAGGCATTATTAAATCTTTCATTGAAAATAGCATGAGCATTTTTCTTACCAGAGGAATCTTTGCCTAAATTTGTTTTTGACAAAATGTGTAAGAAAAGCTATTAACGTTTACACAGTCCCCAAAATAGCTGAAAAGAAACAACACAAAAAAGACCTTAAACACCACGTACGTGTGCGCACGCGCGCGCGCGCACACACACACACACACACACACACACACACACACACACATACACACCCTGTTTCTCTCCCTTTTACATTCAACCAATGTTGTGTTGAGACCATTGAGTGCAACCATTGATTGTAAAAGTTTAAATTCACAGAGGATGGAAGGAAGATGGAGGAAGACAAAGATGATCCAGATTCTGTGTGGCATTAAATAGCCCACAGGTAGCTATTAATATGTTATAAGGGATGGATAATTACAGGACAATTTGTCTTATCTAGTTCCAGAGGGAGGAGACTTCATCATGGCTAGAAAATATCAAAGCAGGACGAAAAGCTGCAAGATCACATCTTGTAACAGAAATTCAGAGCAGACAGAGAGAACCAGATGTAAGCTGCTTCAGGCTCCTGTCACCATAGCCAGAGCTGCTCTGACTGCCCTGCCTTCCCCTCCTCCATGAGTCTGGTGTCTTACCTGGCCACTACAAATAAACCATGGATAAGTTGATTTAGTCAAATATGTTGTCACAGCAATGACAAGAATAACGAATACCATCATCTCCCTGAAATGAGAAGTGCTGGCCACCTCAACAGATTCCTGACTTTTCACAAAGCATTCATTCACAAGAAAGAAGTGAGTCTCTGGTATCATCAAAAGACCAAAGCTGTTAAAAGTCACTATTTGTACAGTTTCCAGGGATGACAAGTTCAGGTTGAAAAGAGAGCGACAAAGTTAGTTACTCAAAAGCTCTTAATGTTTCACAAAGCCGTTTTCACTACAAAGCCTTAATTAAAAGTCGCCCCTTAATTATTTATGTGCCATCTAGTGCATTCCAAAGATTTCCCTAGAAGTGGCAGGTAACCTTCTGCAGAGTAGAGAGCATTGCATACAGTGACTCAGTGACATTCATTCAGACTACTCCCTGGTTCTTCCAGTCTGCCTTCAACTGCAGAGAAAGCTGAGAGCTCATGAGGACTCTGATGAGATTAAGAGCTAGGAAAGTGCTGGTATTTGGGGAATACTCATTTAAGGCCCAGGGAAATGTAAAACTCTAAGGTTTTTGTTTGTTTGTATTGTTTTGTTTTTGTTTTTTGATGTTTTAAAAAATCAGCTCACAGGAGAACAATCAGGCTGAGACTCGAACAGATTTTAAAGAACTTATAACAACCCTGATGAAAGAAAAGTGATCAAGTTATCTAATGCAAACTCCTGGTGATCAGACAGACTCTGAGGTTGCAGGAGCAAGTGTCTGGCAAACTCCAGCCCCTGGCAGGTGAGTTAAGAACACTTGAGAGAGAAGGATCCCAATCTGGTCCATGTCCATAGTCCCCAAAACAAAGAGCAAGGATTCATTGGATTCTTATATTCCTAGCTCTTGGAGGGTGGAAGCAGGAGTAGCAAAGTGCTCAAGGTCATCTTTGGCTACATCAGTGTGTTCGAGGCCAGGCTGAGCTATGCAACACCTTATCTCAGAAAGCAAACACGCAAAGCAAAATCCCAGAAAACAAACAAATGAGCCGCATAGGCACTCACAACTCCTCCAGCATTCTGATAGGACAGGAGAAATGACCCGCATAGGCACTCACAACTCCTCCAGCATCCTGACAGGATGGGAGAAATGTCTTTCCACTTGGACATCTATGGCAGGAAAGCTACAGACCGTGATCTTTCACATTTTGATGAGCAGAGGGAAAAATTGAGGATGTATCCTGGTGTCCAAGAAGCAGGCCAGCCAACATCTGTGCAGCTGCTGGTGGGAGGTGGTGGGAGAAGGCATTGTGGGAAGCTCTGTGACCAGTGAGACTCAGGATAGGAAAACATCCAGTCTGTTAAACTGAATTTTGGATTCACAAATACGGAGTAAAAAAAAAAAAAAGAAAGAAAGAAAAGAAAAGGAAAAAAGAAAAAAAGAGGTCAGGTTCAGGGCTTTTGGTCTTTCAGTGACTTGACTGCGGTCCTTGATCCCTTTGGAGTTGAGTTGTGTTCAGGGTGAGAGATATGGAACTATTTTCATTTCTCTGTATGCTGCTATTCACACCATCTGTCTGTCAAGATGCTGACCTTTTCCCACGTGTGTAATTTTGTTTGCTTTGTGAAAAACAAGATGTTTTTACATGTATGGAATTACATCTGGAGCTGAGTCTTCAATTCTTTACATTGATCAATGTGTCTATTATGTCAATAAAATGCGTTTTTTTTTATTACTGTAAGCTTTTTAATACAACTTGAAATCTGGGAAAAAAAAGTTTAAATCCGCTGTAATGACATGTATTCTGTGTTTTTCTACAGTTTACCATACAAAGTTATCCATTCAACCATTTCCATGGACATAAATATCAATAATTTATCAATTAAATTCAAATACATTCATTTAGTCAATTTCAGGTTAGTCTACCAAATCAACTGCAAGACCTCAACTCAAATATAAGGGATGATTCTACTAAATCATACGATACTAATCATATGATACTAAAAATCATAACTTTTAACAACATATGACATCTATAATTTATTATTTGAGTATGTGCTTAGACAATATCCACTGTAAACTTAGCTTGGCTTAAAACTCATGAACAATATAATGTCGCAGTTTGATCCAGTTCTTCCACACAGCGCCATGCTCCGAGAACTAAGACTCAGACTCAAGATATATTTACAAATACCTTGACTAATAGTGAGGCTCTTCTCTAACTAGATCACAATTTAGAATAACTGACTTATTTTAAGCTATATTCTGTAACATGCCCACTTAACCATGTTCAGGTACTATGTGTCTCTCTCCTCATGTCTTCCAAGGTGAATCTCCTGCCGCATTCCATCTCAGAATTATGATTTCTCCCAGATTTTCCACTTCTTATTTACCACCTAAATAATAATCCATCAGATTTATTATTAACAAGTGCCATAGTCATATCGATATTAGATATTCTCTCAATAATCCCCCTTTGAAGTACAATAAATGTCTCTATTTCAAATAAAATTGAATAAAATTATAAAAATTATAATAGTTATAAGGTGTGATATATATTTACAATGTCAAGTCCATAGTATGTGGTAATTAAGAAAAATATCCTATTATCTATCCTGTCCTGGTGAGTTCAGAGTTCTGGATCTAAATCACATTTTATCCTAACTTGCATTAACAACCTAACACCATCTTTTTAGGTCTAATAAATCCTCTTATATATAACAACTTAAGCTTTTACTGAGACTATGATTATCTTGTATTCAACCCCAAAAGACAACTAAGAAGAAATATTTCCTGATTAAGTAGGAAGTGCAGACAAACACTTTCAAAGTTTTAAAAATGGCAGACAGTTGGCTGTCGAGACCACTTCAAAGTATTCTAAGACATTGAAGCACTGTCTTCAGCCCTCTTGTTCAAAGTATCTGACAAACCTTATGTGAAGCAGGAATTACCAAGGATTTGCTTACCCTGTATTGGCAAAGCTTGGCAATCAAGTTCCATGCATTTGTTTTCGTTTTCTTTTCTTTTCTTTTCTGGATGGCATTCTGTCTGCCGATTAAGTTAGGGCACTTTCTTTGCCCAGAGGCTAGCTTGCCACAAATGAAGACAGCTCTAAATGGAGTTTCTTTGGAGCTCATCATCTTCTTCTTCTAAGTTCAATGAGGTACAGCTGAGATCTGATATGTTTTGAAAGACCCTCAGACTGAGGAGACTCTCGCTCCAATTCTGAGGACACCCACCACCCCACAAACATGCGGGACTCAGTCTTGATGGAAAAACAAGAGGTTTACTTTGGGATACCAATGCACTGGGACTTGACACAGTCCTCACGCAGGAGGAATGTGAAGAGCCCAGACCAGCAGAAATATACAGCTTATACAATCATTTAAGGTTACACAGTTTCATTAGCTCAGCTATTTTGGTGCCAAGGATATCTGACGAGGCAGATATTCTTGTTCTGGAGTTTCTGAGAAAAGGATGCAACCATATCAATACAGCCATTTCAGTACCAAGGATGTCTGACTTGATATATGTTTTTCCATCCTGGGGTTCCCAGGACAAGGACCAAGGATATCTGACTTGGCAGATGTTTCTCTCCTGGTGTTCCCAGGACAAGGCTGTAGCTATGTCAGAACAGCTATGTCAGTACCAAGGACATCTAACTTGATATATGTTTTTCATCCTGCAGCACAATCTATAGTGGTCAGTCAGCTTCCCGGAAATGTTTCTTGCCTTGTAATTGCCCTGCAGTAAATACGATCTAAACCGTCTGTTTTATGTTTGGGTACCTTCCAAGACAGTGGGTGGGAATGTGCTTTCTGTACTTTCTGGTCTATTGTCTAACATCTAGGGTCTAAGCAAGGTACAGCTTTAAAGATTCTCATTCTTAAGAAATGTTTGCACTTGATCCATTCTTATCACCCTGTACAAAGCTTAACTCCAAGTGGATCAAGGACCTCCACATCAAACCAGATACACTCAAACTAATAGAAGAAAAAGTGGGGAAGAATCTTGAACACATGGGCACTGGAGAAAATTTCCTGAATAAAACACCAATGGCTTATGCTCTAAGATCAAGAATCAACAAATGGGATCTCATAAAACTGCAAGGCTTCTGTAAGCAAAGGACAGTGTTGTAAGGACAAAAAATCAACCAACAGATGGGGAAAATATGTATACCAATCCTACAACCAGTAGAGGACTTATATCCAAAACATACAAAGAACTCAAGAAGTTAGGCTGCAGGGAGACAAATAACCCTATTAAAAAATGGGGTTCAGAGCTAAACAAAGAATTCACAGCTGAGGAATGCCAAATGCCTGAGAAACACCTAAAGAAATGTTCAACATCTTTAGTCATAAGGGAAATGCATATCAAAACAACCCTGACATTCCACCTCACACCAGTGAGAATGGCGAAGATCAAAAACTCAAGTGACAGCAGATGCTGGCAAGGATGTGGAGAAAGAGGAACACTCCTCCATTTTTGGTGGGATTGCAGACTGGTACAACCATTTTGGAGATCAGTCTGGAGGTTCCTCAGCAAATTGGAAACTACCTGAGGACCCAGCTATACCTCTCTTGGGCATGTACCCAAAAGATGCTCCGACATATAACAAAGACATTTGTTCCACTATGTTCATGGCAGCCTTATTTATTATAGCCAGAAGCTGGAAAGAACCCAGATGCCCTTCAACAGAGGAATGGATATAGAAAATGTGGCATATCTACACAAAGGAATACTACACAGCTATCAAAAACAATGACTTTATGAAATTCATAGGCAAATGGATGGAACTGGAAAATATCATCCTGAGTGAGGTAACCCACTCACAGAAAAACACACGTGGTATGTACTCATTGATAAGTGGATATTAGCCCAAATGCTCGAATTACCCTAGATGCACAGAAGACATGAAACTCAAGAAGAATGGCCGAAATGTGAATACGTCACTCCTTAAAAGGGGAACAAGAATACCCTTGGCAGGCAAAGTTTAGAATAGAGACTGAAGGAACACCCATCTGAGCCTGCCCCACATGTTGCCCATACATATACAGCCACCAAACTAGATAAGATGGATGAGGCAAAGAAGTGCAGGCTGACAGGAACCGGATATAGACCTCTCCTGAGAGACACAGCCATAGTATGGCAAATACATAGGCAAATGTCAGCAGCAGACCACTGAACTGAGAACGGGACCCCCATTGAAGGAATCAGAAAAAGAATTGGAAGAGCTTGAAGGGACTCATGACCCCATATGAACAACAATGCCAACCAACCAGAGCTTCCAGGGACTAAGCCACTACCCAAAGACTATACATGGACAGAACCTGGCCTCCAACCGCATAGGTAGCAATGAATACACTTGTAAGAGCACCAGTGGCAGGGGAAGCCCTTGGTCCTGCCAAGACTGAACCTACAGTTAACGTGATTGTTGTGGGGGTGGTAATGGCTGGGAGATAGGGAGGGGAACACCCATATAGAAGGGAAGTAGGAGGAGTTGGGGGATGTTGGCCCAGAAACCAGGAAAGGGAATGACAATTGAAATGTAAATAAGAAATACCCAAGTAAATAAAGATGGAGAGAAAAAAAAAAAAAGAAATGGCTACACTAATATCAAACAGGTATCTTTCAGTTTCAATATCAACAAAGTTCTTAAATTAATGAAATTATGTTTAAGTGCCCTATTTTCTGAGTGTTTGAAGGACTTCTATTTATAGCCTATTTCAACAACAAAACATTGTTAGGCCTTTTTATAAAGGCTCAACCTGTAGGATTGTAAACTTTATCTGGAATAGGCTTCATGCCATAATGCCCATGAAATTGTATTTTAATGAACCTCTATTGCTAAGCATCATGAGTTTTAATCTTTAAAGGTATATCTAAGATAGCCTTCATTTCTAATAAATGTGTAATCTCAGCATTATCCTCCTCAGAACTCAAGGCAGAAAGCCATTGTAACATTTACCAATGTTACACTGTATGAAATTTTCCAAATAAAATTAAAACACAACCTATTATCGCATTGCTTTTATTTAGGATTAATAAGCAGAATCTGTATACTTATTTCAATATATTATATGCCTATGAGCTGCCATCCTAATTTCTCAAGCTCCTGTGGAACCATTCTAACTGGAACTACATTTTTTGATTTTACTATAGTAAATTACAGATTGTATTCTTCTGAGGGTTTCCTGTTTTGATCTAAAGATGCTTTCAACCTCTGTTTTATGATCTTTAATCTAGTATTTAATTTCTCAATCTCCCACATCTTCCTTATTCTGATTTCTCCCAAAGAGGACATAGAGAACTATAATGATTGAAATATAGCCATTTGCATGCTTATAAACAAAGCAAGATCATATGAAATCCAGATACCCTGTGTCATTGTGCTTTCCCTCATCCCAAATATAGAAAACATTTTTTTTGTTTTTAATCTCAAAACATCTCTCAAAGGACTTTGTTTTACCAATTTTAAGTTTAATGCCCCACAAGTTTAGCTGCCTATGGCTTTTATTTTGTGTATTATGTTGTTTTTATCCCAGCACTAGTTTTGTAATGGCAGACCTGGCCAAGCCTTTTCAACCCTACATGTTTCTGATCTGCCTAGGCTTCATGGCTACAGGACAAACTCTCTTCAGCACATTTTCAAACATTCTGGGAGAAGTTGTAGCTATCGTGCCCTCAGGCTTTGGCCACTTTTACTTCTTTTTTATATAGAATAGGCTTCTTTTCCAGCTCACCTGACACCTGCCCCAACCTCATCCTACCCCCTGCCTTAAGCTTGGGTTCTAATTGCTGTAAATTGAGTGTCACTATATAGTAATTAAGATGGGCTTCCTTTTGTCTGCCCTCTTCAAAAGCAGAGGCATTGCTCTGGCTCCACACAGGGGGTTATGGGGTGGAGGAAGAGAATACTAACTTCTTTGACTCTGTTCAGGGACAGGAGAGTACAGGATTTGATGAGCAGAGATGGGGGCAGGTGTCCTGTGTTTCTTTACTAGACAAGATGAAAACTTGAGTTCAAAGCCCACATTAAATCAGACACCATCATACTCATGCCTATAACAATAATGCTAAGATAAATAGGAGGTAGAGAGAAGAGAATCTAATTTCAAGTTTACTGGTTAGCTGGCCTGTAGTATATCTGCCTCAAATACCAAAGAAATCAGTGTCCACATCTGAGGTCATTCTGTTATCTCAACAGGTACACTTGCATGCATGTGAAAGAATAAAAAACGCAGCCAAGAAGTCAGAAGCTTAAAAATGCTACCTCACCCCTAAGGAGCAATAAATACCTCAAATTCCAGCTCTCTCCCTGTAAGTAAGAGGTCACATTTCTTGAGCCTGCTCTCCCAGGATCCAGATAAAAGGGCTTAAGGCCCTTAGATAGGTGATCCTATCTAAGAGAAGAGGAGGCTTCTTCCAGGAACTAGCTGACCATAAAGTTAGATTACAATCTCAAAAGCAATCTTGAGAGACAGGAAGCTTCTCCTCGTGATTTTTCACTGGTATTCTCCACATTTTCCAATGACACCATCCCTGCCCCCTTGGGTTGTGACTTCTTCCTTTAATTAACCCTTCTCCCATCTACTGGGGGTTGAACTCCTGTGCCCCTGCATGAGATATGAGTCTCGACCCCAGAGCACTGGTTCCTATTGATAGGCCTCATGTGATTAAATCAAAGACAGTCTTGTGTGAGTTCTTGGGGAATCGTGTCATCCCGAGACTTGAGTGAGGGTCTCCCATACAACAGAAACAACACACACACATACACACACACACACAAACACACACACACACACACACACACACACACACACACACAAATACTTTTAAGAAGAAAGAAAAGGGCAGGTCTAATAAAATAAGAAAATACAGTAAAACTAGAAATAGATGAAAAGAAATTAGCTATTGTTGGTGAGCATCTTGATGGGTATGAATGATTTAGTTAACTGATCCCTATACACTGTACCATAGATGTTTGTGCCACCAGAGAAAAGAAAATGAATCCTACAACATTTAAGAACTTGTATTTGAATATAAAAATTTATTGCAGGAGATAGAATAGTCATAACATTCTTTTTTAAATGTTTTGATATACTTTATTATGACAAATTAGATAGATAAGAACTTAGAAATGGATTAACACAAAATCAATTCCTTGTTAACATAAACAAAGAAATTTTGTTTGATTTAACTTCTAGGGAATGTAGGCTCTTATTACGGTTACATTTCAAAAGATCTAAGGCTCCAGGTGAATTCAAAGTGTTCATGTACTTTAAAAACTTCTAAAATTATTTTAATTGTTTAAGCCTTGACATTTTAAGATGGCCTTCTCTTTCTAACCTTAACTTTGTGAGACTTAAAATTCTGAAAACTAATTCATATGAAGTGTTGTTTATACAATTTACCAGATCAGGAATGTTGATTGATTTTAAATTTCAAATGTGGCAATCATGGACACTGGACTGAGAGAATGGGTTTTTAAACAAACAAATCATGTGGTACTAGCTTAATTGAGTTGGAGAGTCAGCTCTGACAGAGACAATCTAATTGTCACCCACTGAGTATGAAAGACCCCCAGAGTGGCAAGACCCTCACTCAAGTAAGGAGACCCTTACTAGGTCAGGATCTAAGGGCCTTATCTTTCAGCCATTTTATCTAGGTTCTGGGAGAGCAGGCTCAAGAAATGTGACCTTCTACCTATTACAGGTGGAGAGCAGGGTCTGGAATTTGAGGTATTTAGGGATTCTTAGGGGTGAGATAGCATTTCTAAACTTCTGACTTTTTGGCTGTATTTTTTATTCTTTCAGTAGAGAGAAAGTCTTATTTGATTTTGTCACTGGCAAGCCTCCTTCCAATTACAGGGACTGGGCTGACATAGTTCCAGAATCAAAGAAGATTAAAGGGAGATATTGTTAGGCAGATTTTGACTCTGAACTCACCTCAGTCTCTTTCTAGCCCTGTGACTAAAGTGTTTGCAAGCTTCTTCACACATGACTACCAGAGCATCATCACAGAGAAGGAACTTTCATGAATCTCAAATTTTCATTTTGACTTCTTTTTATGTGTGTGGAATGGGGACATAAAAGAGAAAGATGTCTGATGCTCCTGGAGTTAGCATTTCTGCAGAAATGACCAGTATATTGGGTTAACCATTCAAAATGAAAAGAACTTGACTGACGTGTCAGACCCTTTTTAATGCAGGGTTAGGGAATTTTTCATAAGGCTTAGATAAGTTCTAATATAATTGGTAAGGACAAACAAGTCACAATAGTGCAATTTTGAGTGGCTGCTATTGTAGTTTCATTTTATTTGGTGAGACCTTGAAGAATTTTAGCAACCAGCTAAGTTTTGGCCTTGTTATCTCTTCTAGCTAGGTGTCCCAGGGCCTGACACAGCTCCAGAGTTACGCTGCCTAAGTCAGGGCTGTCACAGACTAAAGACCTATTGTCAGTGTCCCTCTCTAAGGAACCCAGTATACTTTTTGGGGAATTGAACATGTTTATTCCCTAGGTTTTTAGTCTTATCAATATCACCTTCTACATGTAGTACCAAAATTGGTGCTGAACTTTTTAATTAAGTTAACTTATATTAATACTTCATAAATGTAAAGAAGTTCTCCACCAGGCCTTTGGAATAAAGTTTTAAGTGAAAATGACAAGTGCAGAGTTAAAAATAAAAGACTTATTTTTATTTTTTTGTGTGTGACTGCTTATACATATGTGTATTTGAGTCTGCCAAATGAGTACAGATGTCTCCAGAGGCTAAAGAAATGGAATGATTCCTGCAGCAGTGCTCTTAACTGCTGAGTCATCCTTTGAGTTGACAAATATAGGCATTTAATGAACATATAAACAAAACCAAAAACCAAATTGGCAACTCCTTTTTGTAAATTTTAAAAGTATAATTAGATCTTTATCAAGGAATCTCTCTGTTTTAATTTTTAAAATAAAAGTGTGAAATTGAATGGAGCCCCTGTCAGCTGTAAAGCAAGCACAGGGGAGTGAACAGCTCCACTTCTCTCCAAATACCCTACACACTATCATCTTCCAAGTTCAGGCTAATTGTTGAGGGGATGGGGATGGCAACAGAGTGTTTCTTCTAATCCTGTCAGCTCCTTGAATTCCCACTGAGCTCTAGCACAGGCAGAGGACAGTCTGCCCCTGTTCCTTGAATTTCTACCTGTATTCCCTACACTATTGCATTTTGTGTTTTGCTTTTCTAAGGAATTCCTTTAAGACAATATTTTTTTCTTTTCCCTTTTACATTAATTTCCCATGGCCTTATTTGATACTTTATATACTAAAACATAATTTTCTTTTAAAATCATTGCTCTCCATTGTGCTATCTCCACTCCTGCCCTTAAGTTTGTTTAAACACATTTTTTTTACAGAACTGGTGCTATGTCTCAGCAATAAAAAGCACTTGTGTTAAAAAAGCCCAGAGTTAGGTCACCAGCTATGGTGGTTCCTAGCTGTACACAGCCCACTTCCCCAAAAATCTGAGGCCTGTTTTAGATCTGTGAGCACGTGAAAAAAATGTACAGAAGGAAAAACTTAAAAAAGAATTTTAAAAACCTTGTTAAAAAATCTTTGTTAAAACTTTATTTTAAATGGAGCAAATTCAAATATTTTATTACAAAAACAAAAGTATAGGTGATATAGCACAAATTCTTTCATTGGGTATATTATTAGGTCTCTCTGAGCTTTCAAATACTTTATTTGTGAAAACATTGTACAGAATTTTCATTATATTATCAAATTATGATGAAAGGATATGTCTTGACTCTGTAGATCTATAGCAAGTTTTGATTAAAATGTTGAATATGACGGAAAGACTACACATGGACTGACCAAGGGTCCAACTGCATATGTAGTAGAGAATAGGCTTGTTGGGGCACCAGGGGATCGGGAAGACCTTGATCCTGCCAAGGTTGGACCCCCAACGCAGGGGAATATGGGGGGACAATAGGGGACATATATAGGGGAAATAGCTGTACGGGGGAGGAGGAGGGGAGGGAATGAGGGCTTATGGACAGGAAACCGGGAAGGGGAATAAGGTTTGAAATTTAAGTAAAGAAATATAACTAATAAAAAATTTAAAAGATGTTGAATATATATTCTGGTTGATTAAAATGTATATTTACAAGAAGCAATGGCAATAACTATGTAAAGACGCTCCCAGGAGCAGAGGAATGCAAACATCCCTACAGAAAAGGAACCGTGCATATGCACTCTCCAGAGTATGTTCCGAGGTATAATAGAAGGTTTTGGGGGATGTAACAGTAGTAGTTTCTCCAGGAGACTTCAAACTCAGCCTCTCTTATTTCTATTTGATTTATATAATTAAAGTATTAAACACTACTTACAGTTTCTGCATGCCACCAGAGATGAGTCTGTCCCACAGTTCTCTGTACCCAGAATCCATAGGGGAGAGAGCTGGACTCTCAGAAAGGCAGACAGTCCTGAGAGGTCAGGGGAGACCACCACTTCTGCTCATAATCTGGACAAGAGGAACCTGTCTAGAGCCCTCTAGACACAGGAAGGTAGGAACAGCCAGGGACAGGATCCTTCCTGGCTTAGCCTGCACCTAGAGCTGAAAGCCAGTCACCAAGCTTGCTGACACACTTGAGAGCAAAGGTAAGACCACCACTTCTGCTCCAAGAGACACGCCTGGAACCCTCAGGACAGAGGAATCGAGGAAGAGTCTGGGAAAGGATCTGCCAGTTTCTGCCTTAACCCAGACCTGACCAGGACCTACGGTTCTCTGTACCCAGATCCCGCTGGGAGAAAACAGGTCTGTGTGGGACACACAGGCTTATAGGAGGGTCAAGCCACTGTCAGAGATAGCAAGGCCAGCTGAAACCAGAGACAACCTGATGGTGAGAGGCAAGAGCAGAAACCTAAGCAACAGAAACCAGATGATACTGGGTAGATATCATATAGACCTTCAGAGATCACAAATGCCAGCCCAGGGTGCTATATCCAGCAAAACTCTCAATTAACATAAATGGAGAAACCAAGATATTCTATGACAAAGCCAAATTTATACAATATCTTCCCCAAATTCAGCCCTACAAAAGATAATAGATGGAAAACTCCAACACAAGGAGAGAAACTGCATCCTAAAAGACGGAAGAAAGTAATGTTCTTGCTATAAATCTGAAAGAATAGAGCCAAACAAATGTAATTACTCCTCTCACAACAAAAATAAAAGGAAACAATAATCACTACTGCTTAATATCTCTTAATATCATTGGACTCAATTCCCCAATAAAAAGCCAGAGACTAACAAACTGGATACGTAAAGAGGACCCAGCATTTTGCTGCACACAGGAAATTGAAGTCAGTAAAAAAGAAAAAGATTACCTCAGAGTAAAAGCCTGAAAACAATTTCCCAAGCAAATGGTCCCAAGAAACAAGCTGGAGTATATACTCCAATATCCAATAAAATTGACTACCAACCAAAAGTTTTCGAAAGTGTTAAGCAAGGACAATTCATATTCATCAAAGAAAAATACACCAAGGTGAACTCTCAATCCTCAATATCTATGCTCCAGGTGAAGGGGAACCTTTCTGAAGCTCAAAGCACACATTGCACCTCCCACAATAATAGTGGAAGATTTCAACACCCCGTTCTCATCAATCGACAGATCATGGAAAGAGAAACTAAACAGAGACATAGAGAAACTAACAGAAGTTATGAACTAAATCAATTTAACAGATATTTATAGAACATTTGATCCTAAAAAAAATACCTTCTTCTCAACACTCATGGTATCTTCTCCAAAACAGACCTCAACAGATAGAGGAAATTTGAAATAATCCTCATGCATCCTATCATATCACCATGAAATAAGGCTGGTCTTCAATAACAAAAAAAGAAAAAATATGACAGAAAGTCCACATACACATGGAAGTTCAACAATGTTCTACTCAATGATAACTTGACCAAGGAAAAATGAAGAAAGAAATTAAAGACTTTTTAGAATTTAATGAAAATGAGGGCAGAGCACACCCAATCTTATGGGACACAATGAAAGCAGTCTAAGAGGAAAACTCAGAACTCGGAGTGCCTCCAAAAAGAAACTGCACAGAACATATATTAGCACCTTGACAGCACACCTAAAAGTTCTAGAACAACAACAAGAACAAAAAAAAAAAAAAAAAAAAAAGCAAATACCCCCAAGAAGGATAGACGGCAGGAAATAATCAAACTCAAGGCTAAAATCAACCAAATAGATAAAAGCAAAAACAAAAACAAGAAACCCCCAAATAACCCAAACAAACATAAATAACATGATAATCTCATTAGATGCTGAGAAACAATTTGACAAAATTTGAAACTCCTTCATGTTAAAAGTCTTAAAAAAATTCACAACCAATGCCTATATATAATAAAAGCAATATACAAGAAACCAGTAGCTGGGCTGGAGAGATGGCTCAGCGGTTAAGAGCACTGACTGCTCTTCCAGAGGTCCTGAGTTCAATACCCAGCAACCACATGGTGGCTCACAACCATCTGTAATAGGATCCGATGCCCTCTTCTGGTGTGTCTGAAGTACAGCTAGAGTGTACTCATATACCTAGAATAAATAAATAATTCTTTAAAAAAAGAAAAAAGAAAAAGAAACCAGTAGCCCCATCAAACTAGATGGAGAAAAACTTGAAGCAATCCCTCTAAAATCAGGGACTAGACAAGGCTACGTACTCTCTCCTTACTTATTCAATGTAGTATTCAAAGTTTTAGTCAGAGCAATCAGAAAACAAAAGATGGTCAAAGGAATCCAAATTGGAAAGGAAGAAGTAAAAATATCTCTATTTGCAGATGATATGATAGTATACTTAAGTGACCCCAAAAGTGCTACCAGAGAACTGCTAAGCCTGATAAAGAAATTCAGCAATGTGGGTGTGTATAAAACTAACTCAAACAAAATCATTAGCCTTCCTCTAGTCAAAATCTGGGAAAGAAATTATGGAAATGACACCATTCAGAATAGTCACAAATAAAATAAAATAAAATATTTTAATGTGACTCTAACCAAGCTAGTGAATTATTTATTTGATAAAAATTTCAAGTCTCTGAAGAAGAAATTGAAGATCTCAGAAGATGGAAAGACCTCCCAATGCTCATGGATTGACAGGATTAATATTTTAAAATTTCCATTTTGCCAAAATCTATCTATCTACAGAGACAATGAAATACACATCAAAATTCCAACTCAATTCTTCATGGAATTTGAAAGAGCAATTTGCAAATTACTTGGAATAAGAAAAAAACCCAGGATAGCAAAAACTATCCTCAATAATAAAAGACCTTCTGGAGGAATGAGCATCCCTAATCTAAAGCTGTATTACAGACCAATATTAATAAAAAAAGTATAGTATTGGTACAGAGACAGACAGGTAGATCAATAGAATAGAATTGAAGAACCAGAAATGAACCCACATACCTATTGTCACTTGATATTTGACAAAGGGTATTTTCCATCTAGTGGAAAAAAAGATAGCATTTTCAATGAATCTTTCTGCTTCAACTGGAGGTCAGCATGTAGATGAATGCAAATCGATCCATTCTTATCGCTGCAAACATTCCCGTGGAATAACAGATACCTATGGAAGATTTTCTCTCATTTTCAAGTTGCTGGTGATTCTGAAGTTTGGGGGATTTCATTTCAGAAAAAGAAACAATGATCATTCCAGGGGAGATATCACTGAAATTCACAAACCCATAACCCACAGACAATGATGGGCCTCATGAGTTTTTCTACATCTAGGAATTGTTAGCTGCCTAACAACCCCACGGAAGAGGTCTAGGCTCATGAGACTCTTCTCTTTTTGTTCTGAATATCTTCCATCGCCCTTTATGAGTGAATAAGATTGTTTAAAGACTAAATCATCCTCTTTGCAGTCTTACAACTCAGAAATATCCAAACAAGAGGAGGAGGAGGAGAAGGAGGAGGAGGAGGAAGAGGAGGAGGAAGAGGAGGAGGAAGAGGAGGAGGAAGAGGATGATGATGCCACAACAACAACAACAACAACAACAACAAAGCATGGATTAAAAGTAACATCACTAGGTCAGTTGTCACCATTCTCTGTCCATGGGATAACCAAAAGAGTTTGTCATGATCTCAGAAGTTACTGGACTGGCAACCACAGAGCATCCATTGTATGCTGTGTCCCATTACATATCAAAAGTTGAAGTTTCTTCCTATGTTTTTAGTCTCCGTAGTGGATTGCCCAAAATGATCATTTCACCCATTTCTGATCTGATGATTTTTAAATAATAATGCTGTTTTCTGGCTCTCTCTGAGAGTAGTCTATAGGCAATTCTTCTGGCTAGAGGAGGGAGAGATTTTCCTCAATGGTTTGCTACAGGTAAGTTGCACATGTTCCTGTGAGAAACCGTAATTAAAATAATTAACTGCCCCCCCCCCAGAAAATGACAGAAAAGTAGAGGCAGAACAAAAGGAAAGGTGGAGAGAGAGAAAGAGTGTGACAGGAAGAATGGAGAGGAAGGGGAATGGATGGGATAAAATTATTAGCATGTATGAAATGTAAGATGATGAAATCTATTATTGTTTGACTCAATACGTAATAATAAAAATCTTTAAAAATATTGTAGGGCAGTCTTTTTTTTTTCCATTTTCAACTGTCAGAGCTAAGACTCTCATTTATAGTCCATGTTCCTATCCCCATTTCTATACATGTTGCTAGAAAGCACCATGGTCAGAAAGCAGCTTTGATCTCTAGTGGTTAATTTCAAATTCTTGAAGGATTATAACTTATGACATTCACTATTCTAAGACTGATGACTGATGGTGTTGTCTGTACTATTGACTTATCATCCCAGGTGATCAATGAGACATGCTATAGTAGAATTCCCAATATTTTTCATGACACTAAATCATGTTGATTTCTCTCCTACCATCTTTCAAATGCATCTCCTATCTTAGCTATATTGTATCTATTGGTTTACATGATTATGATTTATATGTGATCATTATGGACAAAGAAGTGTTTGCCTACTGTAGATCACCCTCCAGTTTTTGTAAGAAGTTTGATGTGATATTGGTGCTACTACTTGACATACTCAGCCCACTTTCTGTTCACACTTGTGAATTTGGTTTCCAGTGATGGCCATGTAAGGCCTTGCTTGGACACATCTTGTGCTTTGTTATACTTCAGTATCTGTTGAGTAAACTATGTATATTCCATTCTCATTTTTGTGTTAACTGAAAGACTGCCTTGACTTCCGTGAGTGTTGATGACACAAGTATGGGCAAACCAGTAAAGTGAGTCTTTTCTGAAATCCAGCCTGTAAAGTATCTTCATGATTGTAAGTACACAGCAAATAACCTACATGCTAAGTTGATGGATAAAGCTACAGAAAAAGTGTAATGGAGATGATAAGAAAATGTCTGCCAACTTGAGAGAGGATGTTCCACTTTTGTACTTTGGAGAACCGAAGATACAAGAGTATACAGAGGGAACTGAACTGGACACAATGATAAAAGTCAAGCAATATTTTAAGAGCACAGTAGCATGATTCTTCATAATTATTACACGTATATCCACTTAACCCAACATATGGTGTTGCAAAATGGAACAGAGCATTTGACTATGAGACAATAGGAGGGAACACTTACTTGAGCTGGGACATACAGATATCTACAGAAGGGAGGATATGTCTAAAGTGTGTTAACAGTATGAAACAAGTCATTTAGGAAATTAAAAAGACAACAAAGAAATGGTTCATTTTGTGTGGCCTTTTGTTTGCTTTGAAATAATTATCAGAGATTCAAAAGTTCATTGGGAAGTGAAAAGAAGTGTCACTTCACAGGATGAGTGGATGAACCAGTGAGAGACAGAATTGACAATTGGCAGGGTTGAACTCATAAAGGCCCTATCAGCTCTAGAGATAAAGTGGAAAAGGAGCAAACAGGTTGTGTGGTTTAAATGGTAACTCCCTCATAGGCTTACGTATTTGAACATATGGACCACAACTACTGATGCTATACGGATGCTAGTGGAATTTCTAGGGGGTGGAGCATTGTTGGAAGTGGGTCACTAGGAAAGGGCCTCGAGGCTTTGTAATCAGGCTTAATTTTCATTTTTTGTTCTTGGATTCCTGAATATAGATACATTGTGACCAACTACTTCTTACTCTTGCTGCATTCTCTTCTATATCTGCTGCCAGGCAGTTCCCAGTTTGATATATCATATCCTTCTGAAATAATGGACAAAATGAACTTTTTCTCCCCTAAGCTATTTGTTCAGGATACTTTTATCACATTTATCATAAGGTATCTAGGAAAGGGACAAGGAGAAAGTGCTATGTAGGGAAGAGAAAGAAGTTGATGAAATGTAGAATTAAAGAACCAAAATAAAATTTTAGTAGATTTTTAACATGTCTTCATTTTTTGCCTTAATAGGCTAAATATTAAAGTATATGACTTTATAATTTCTCATGCTTTCGTTGGGTACTACAGTGGTTTGATTAAATCTTTCTTTCTGTGATGCTTAATCTCCAGTGAAAACTTAATGAGTTACAGATCATGGTGGTTGCACACCTTGGTTTGTGAGGGTATTTCAAGGATGATTGGGTGAGCAAGGAACACCCAACCTGAATTTTGAAAAGACAGTTCCTGGACTGACATCTCATGTAAGTGAAAATGAGAAAGTGGACTAAGGACCAGCATTCATCTCTCTGCTTTCTGACCGTGGATGCAGAGTAACATAGCAGCATCATGTGTGGGCAACTGTGACAGACATCCCTGAGGAGATGCACTGGATCATCAAAATGTGAAACAAAATAAACAATACTTTCTTTAGTTGCTTCTGTTATATGTTTTGTCACAAAAATTGGAAAAATTAAGTGGTATACTTAGTGTTCTCCCAAATTCAGAGTTGCTATATATGATTCCTCTCTTTTATTCTTATATGTCTGTATCTTGAGCACCTGAAGTTCATTGCTACTCAGTTATTTAATTATAACCTCTTTGTTTCTAATATTTGCAAATATTCTCTTAATGATGCATGTCTTGCTGAATGCAAAATGCGACAAATACTTCTGTCCCTATGTAAGTAATAGATCTTAAAATAATCATGAGAATTTTACAACAAGTCCCCTGGGTTATAATATTTCTGACATGGAGTGGTTTCATGTTTAGTTAGCTGCTACATGCAGGAGATTAGCCAAGGAAAGATATCCATAAACAGTGGAAAGTCACACTGTACACTGAATGACATTTCTAGCATGGTCTTACAGACTTTGCAGAAAAATCATGAGTGGAATGCCCCAAGACTGGATTTTGCTTTTAGTTACATAGTCTGTTTTCAGACTGGGGCAAAGATTCCTAGCATTGTGATTTATAGGGCTATTTAGGTACTTAAATGACTTCATGAAATTCTTAGGCAAATAGATAGAATGTCATTCCGAGTGAGGTAACCTAATCACAAAATAACACACACGGTATGCACTTACTGATAAGTGGATATTAGCACAAAAGCTCAGAATACCCACGATATAATCCACAGACCACATGAAGCTCAAGATAAAGGAAGACCAACGTGTGAATGCTTCTATCCTTCTTAGAAGGGGAAACAAAATATTCACAGGAGGAAGTGAGAAGACAAAATGTGGAACAGAGACTGAAAGAAAGGCCATTCAGAGTCTGCTCCGCCTGGGGATCCATCCCATATACAGTCACCAAAATCAGACACTATTGTGGATGCCAAAAAGTGCATGCTGACAGGAGCCTGCTATAGCTGTCCTCTGAGAGGCTCTGATACAAATTAAGATGCTTGCAGCTAATCATCAGACTGAGCACTGGGATACCTAGGGAGGAGTTAGAGAAAGGACTGAAGAGCTCAAGATGTTTGCAACCCCATGGGAAGAACAAAAATATCAACTAACCAGACATCCCAGAGCTCCCATGGACAAAACCACCAATAAAAGAGTACCCATGGAGTGACTCCTGGCTCCAGCCACATCTGTAGCAAAGAATGGCCTTGTCGAGCATCAATGGGAGAAGAGGCCCTAGGTCTTCTAAAGGCTTGATGCCCCAGTATTGGGGGATGCCAGGGATGGGAGGCAGGAGGGAGCAGATGGGTAGGCGGGGGGCACCATAATTGAAGGAGGGAGATGGATGATAAGGTAGGGGTTCTTTCGAGTGAAAGAAGGAAAGGGGATAACATTTGAAATGTAAATAAAGAAAATATCCAACAAAAGAAAGGAAAATAGAAAAATACTCTCTTTAAGTGCTGGTGTGTGCATGTATGCACATGTGTCTACCCAATTTATTTTGATATATATATATATAGATATATAGATATCAATAGAACAAAAGCAAAAGATCTAGTAGCAGTTTTGTGTATAATTTTGAACATTATCATTTTAATTATCTATACATTTAGGCCAAAAACACCCTTACATTTTGTTGGGGTTTTGAGTAAATGAAATTTAATAAAATATATAGTTCTAATCCTTAAGTAGCACAAATACTGCATATATTAATTATTCCTACTTATTTTGTAAAGGTCTTTCCTTGGGGACATGCTATAAGTACACACATACAGAAGAGTGAGGGAGACAGAGAGAGAGAGTGAAATGAGAGAAGAGAGAAGAGAAGACTAGATGACTTATGAAAAAAACCATATCAGACCAAAGTGACAACTGTATCAAATTCCAACTTGGTGATGCAATGAGTTTTTTGGGGGGGTATGAGAAACAGGGGTTTGACTGGAGAGTACTTTAGAGCATTGCTGAAACAAAAGCAGCTGCCTTACCAAAATACCCCACTTCAACATAGAAGGTGACTCACAAAAACAACACAAGTTGAATGAAACTCTACAAGTCCAAAGATTTATCTCCTGTCACTGCTTCTTGGTCATCATTGCCTCCCTCTTAGCTTCCCTAAAGCTTGTGGGGTGGGGAGTGTCTAGACTGAGTCAAGTTTCCACCTTTCAAGATATGTGATGTTTCTTCCCTCCTACAGTACATGTGCAAGTTTGGGGAATCTGACATTCTACAACGAGAATGTGATCATTTCACAGGAATTGGAAATGTACTGGGAGATGGTTGGGTAAGGTTTTAACGTGAAAACATGAGGACTTGAGTTTGAATGCCCGAAACGTACATAAAAGTCAGATGCTCTAATTTGTTTTCTGTTGGCCTAATAAAACACTTACCAAAACCAACTTCATGAGGAACGTGTGGATTCCATCTCATACATCCAGGTTATAGTTCATCATCTAGGGAAGCATGGAAGAAGTATAGCACGGGAAGCTGGGGGATTATGCTGAAGTAGCACATATAGACAAGTGTTGATTTTATGAGGACACACATTACATATTTGTAGTTGATGTAAAAACTACATAATGAGCAAACAGGAATAGAAAACCGAACAGTTTACCTTGGGAACACAGATGAAAAATACTCAATAAAATTTTTGCCAATCAAATGCAAGAATACATCCAAGAGATCACTCACCATGAACAGGTAGGCTTCATCCCAGAGATGTAAGGATTGTTGAACATAAGAAAAACAGTAAAGTAATGCATTATGAAAATAAAGCAAAAAAAAAAAATCTAAGGATCATTTCATTAGATAGTGAAGTCTTTTTTTAAATTTTTTTTCATCTTTATTAACTTGAGTATTTCTTATTTACATTTCGATTGTTATTCCCCAGCACAGTTTCCTGGCAAACATCCCCCTAACCCCTCCCCTTCCTCTTCTCTATAGGTGTTCCCCTCCCCATCCTCCCCCCATTACTGCCCTGCCCCCATCCCTCACGTTCACTGGAGGTTCAATCTTGGCAGCAATAAGGGCTTCCCCTTCCACTGGTGCTCTTACTAGGCTATTCATTGCTACCTATGCGATTGGAGCACAGGGTCAGTCCATATATAGTCTTTGGGTAGTGGATTAGTCCCTGGAAGCTCTGGTTGGTTGGCATTGTTGTTCATATGCTCTCTCGAGTCCCTTCAAGCTCTTCCGGTCCTTTCTCTGGAACAGTGTGCTTTATGAGAGATGTTGCAGGGTAAAAAATGACATGAAACTTTCTAAAGAGGCTTAGAGTCTGCTTATAAGGTCTTTATATGTACTTTATGTGTACAGTTTGTGTTGGGGCACATGTGTCTGCAGTTGCATGTCCACAGGTGTCAATAAGGAGGTCAAAGGTCAATACTGGGCATCATTCTCAGTCACTCTCTACTGTATTGATTTTGTGAAATGGTCTCAAGCTAACCATGGAATTACCAATTTAGCTAGACTGGGGCTCTGTCAAGCCACAGGGTTTCTTTCTTCTCCATTTCACAGGCACCAGGATGATTAGCTTGGAACACAGTCCCATGACTTTTTACATGTTCTCTGGAGACTGCACTCAGATCCTCATGCATGTATCAGAAATAATTTAGCAGAGGTGCTACCTCTTTCTGGCAGTGGCCATGTAGCTGCTACAAGGAATAGCATATGAGTGCTTCAGTGACAGGATTCTACTGTGGCAAGTCCATGGAAACCACTTATCAGTTGACAAGGGAAATTTGGTGGCCTTTATATTTAGTACCAAGTTTGCATGCCCTACAAGCTCTCCTTTCCTTCATTGTACTGCATATAGTCATTAGCAAAATTGTATCACTTCATCAGTCATGGACAAGGCCTTCTGGAGTCACACAGGCTAAGTCACTGTGGATGATTCTACGTTTTTCTCAAAACTCTTTCAAGGGATAAAATGTTCTTCACCTCTTTTTGTATCTATCAATCCTCCAGATGTTACCATAAATCCTGGGAATTTGAGACTTATAATCATATCTGTAGAGAAGTACCCAGTCACACTGAGCAATTCTGTGTCAGTTGTGGAGAGATGTAGGTCCTGCTTACATAACTGTTTTTAAGAAGCTATAGCTGATCAGTAGAGACATGGAAAATGCAGAGATTATGTTGGATTGATAGAGACTTGAAAATGGCTCTTAGAATGATTACATCTTACAAAGACCTATATATTAGAAAAATGTCTAGAAGATCTGCTTTGTAAAATGAACTTGTCTGTCTGCAGTTAAAAGGGAATTATGATAGGACATAATAACTAGAGATAGTTAACCAACAAATATTTAATTCGGCCTCTCACCATGCATAACTATGTAACCATGTTTGCTACCAGACTGGTATGTCCTCTTGTTTACAGGACAAGCCTGGCCAGACATCTCTTTTGTCTTGTTGAAATTGTGCTTTTTAATGCTAAATAAATTTAGGTGGTGACTGATCCTAGGAATGGGAGAAGGAGGAAGGGGAACTATTGGGAGATTTATGTAAAGATAGAGCTTTTGAAAAGTGGATGTTATGATTTCTTTTAATAATATAAGCAATGATATCACTGCTTGGGTAAGCACAATTGTCATTGTATAAATATAGAAGGCTCAAGTTATTTGTGGCCACTTGCCTGAAAATCAAAAGCTGGTCAGTGTCTTTACTTTTGTTAACTCCCCTTCTCCATCTCAGGACCTAAACATTATAGCTAGAACTGGCATTGGCATCTTCTTGGTTTCTAAATTTTGATTTTTTAAACATTTTTATTAGATATATTTCTTTACTTCCATTTCAAACATTATTCCCCTTCCCAATTTCCTGTATATAAGACCCCATTCCCTCCCATCCCCCTCCCCCATACAGGTATTCCCCCTATACATCCACTTTATCCCCCCCCCATATTCCCCTACACTGGTGGTCCAACCTTGGCAAGACCAGGGGCTTCCCCTTCCCCTGGTGCCCCAACAAGTCTATTCGCTACTATATATGTGGTTGGAGCCCTGGATTATTCCATGTATAGTCTTTCTGTACTGGTTTAGGCCCTGGAAGCTCTGTTTGGATGGCATCGTTGTTTTGATGGGGTTGCATGCTCCTTCAACTGTTTCAATATTTCGTCTAATTCCCTGCAAGGGTCTTGTTCTCAGATCAGTGGTTTGTTACTATCATTGACTTCTGTATTGGACATGCTCTGGATGTGTCTCTCAGGAGAGATCTATATCCGGTTCCTTTCAAGATGCATTTTATTACTTCATCAATCGTTATCTAGTATACATATATACATATATATGTATGTATGTATATATATATATATATATATATATATATATATATATATATATATATATCCTCTTTTAAGGAGTGGGAGCATCTGAACTTTGGTCATCCGTCTTCTTGAGCTTCCTGTGGTCTGTGGATTGCATCTTGGGTAATTCGAGCTTTTTGGCTAATATCCACTTATCAATGAGTGCATACCAAGTGTGTTTTCTTGTGATTGAGTAACCTCACTCAGTATGATATTTTCTAATTCATTCCATTTGCCTATGAATTTCATGAAGTCATTGTTTTTGATAGCTGAGTAGTACTCCATTGAGTAAATGTACCACTTTTTTGAATCCATTCCTCTTTTGAAGGGCATATGGTTTCATTCCAGCTTCTGGTTATTATAAAGAAGGCTGATATGAACTTAGTGGAGCATGTGTTTTTGTTGTATGTTGGAACATCTTTTGGTATTTGCCTAAGAGAGGTAGAGCTGGGTTCTCAGGTAGTGCAATCTCCAATTTTCTGAGGAAACTCCAGACTGATTTCCAAAGTGGTTGTTCTAGTTTGCAATCCCACCAACAATGGAAGAGTGTTCCTCTTGCTCCACATCCTCCCCAGCATTTGCTGTTAACTGAGTTTTTTATTTTCGCTTTTCTGAATGGTGTGAGGTAGAGTTTCAGGGTTGTTTTGATTTGCATTTCCCTGATGACTAAGGATGTTGAACATTTCTTTAGCTGTTTTTTGGCCATTCGATAATCCTCAGCTGAGAATGATTTGTTTAGCTCTGTACCCCATTTTTAATAGGGTTATTTCACTCTCTGGATTCTAACTTCTTGAGTTCCTTGTATGTTTTAGATATTAGCCCTGTATCAGATGTAAGATTGGTAAAGATCTTTTCCCAATCTGTTGGTTGCCATTTCATCCTATTGATAGTGTCTTTAGCTTTACAAAAGCTTTGCAGCTTTATGAGGTCCCATTTGTCGATTCTTGATATTAGAGCATGAGCCATTGGCGTTTTGTTCAGGAAATTTTGCCCAGTGCCCATGTGTTCGAGACACTTCCCCATTTTTTCTTCTCTTAGTGTGGGTCTATCTGGTTTGATGTGGAGGGCCTTGATCCCCTTGGACTTAAGCTTTGTACATGGTAATAAGAATGGATCAATTTGCATTCTTCTACATGCTGACCTCCAATTATACCAGCACCATTTGTTGAAAATGTTATCTTTCTGCCATTGGATGGTTTTAGCTCCTTTGTCAAAGATCAAGTGACTATAGATGTGTGGGTTTATTTCTGGGTCTTCAATTCTATTCCACTGATCTATCTGTCTGTCTCTGTACCAATCCCATACAGTTTTTATGACAATTGCTCGGTAATACTGCCTGAAGTCAGGGATGGTGATTCTCACAGAAGTTCTTTTAATGTTGAGTATAGTTTTCGCTATCCTGGGTTTTGCAAATTGCTCTTTTTATCTCTATAAAGAATTCAATAGGGATATTGATGGAGATTGTATTGAATCTATAGATTGTTTTGGCAAAATGGCCATTTTACTATATTAATCCTGCCAATCCATGAGCATGGAAGACCTTTCCATCTTCTCAGTTCTCCTCAATTTTTTTCTTAAGAGACTTGAAGTTCTTGTCATGCAGATCTTTCGTTTGCTTGGTTAAAGTCACTCCAAGATATTTTATATCACTTGCGAATATTGTGAAGGGTGTCATTTCCTTAATTTTTTTTCTCAGCCTGTTTATCCTTTGAGTAGAAGAAGGCTACTGAATTGTTTGAGTTAATTTTATACCCCGGAACTTTACTGAAGTTGTTTGTCAGGTTAAGTAGTACTCTGGTGGAACTTTTAGGGAGACTTAACTATACTATCATATCATCTGCAAATAGTGATAATTTGATTTCTTCCTTTCAAATTTGTATCCCTTTGACCTCTTTTCACTGTCTGATTGCTCTGGCTATGACTTGGACTATTAGATTGTATAAGTAGGGAGAGAGTGGGCAGTCTTGTTTAGTTACTGATTTTAGTTGGATTGCTTCAATTTTCTCTCCATTTAGTTTGATGTTAGCTCCTGGTTTGCTGTATGTTGCTTTTACTATATGCAGATAAGGAACTTGAATTCCTGATTTTTCCAGGACTTTTATTATGAAAGGGTGTTGAACTTTGTTAAATGCTTTTTCAGCATCTAATCAAATGACCATGTCATTCTTATCTTTGGGTTAGTTTATATAGTGGATTACATTGATGGAGTTTTGTATATTAAACAATCCCTGCATCCCTGGAATGAAGCCTACTTGATTATGATGGATGATCATTTCGATGTGTTCTTGAATTCCCTTTGCAAGACATTCATGAGTATTTTTGCATCAATAATCATAAGGGAAATTGGTCTGAACTTCTTTTTCTTGGTTGGGTCTTTGTGTGGTTTCAGTATAAGATTAATTGTATAATCTTATTATACAATTTTTAACTCATAGAAAGAATTTATGTGTACTCCATCTGTTTCAATTCTGAGAATAGTTTGAACAGTATTAGTATGAGGTCTTCTGTGAAGGTCTGTTAGAATTCAGACCTGGATCCATCTGGACCTGGGCTCTTTTTGGTTGGGAGACTCTTAATAACAATAACTACTTCTATTTCTTTAGGAGTTATGGGGGTGTTTAAATGGTTTATTTGCTCCTGATTTAGCTTTGGTACCTGCTATCTGTCTAGAAAATTGTCCATTTCCTCCAGATTTTCCAGTTCTGTTGAATATAGGCTTTTGTAGTAGGATCTAATTTTTTAAAAAAATTTCTTCACATGCTGCTGTTATGACTCCCTATTCATTTCTGATTTTTTAATTTGGATACACTCTCTGTGACCTCCGGTTAGTCTAAGGGTTTATCTATCATGTAGATTTTCTCTAAGAACCAGCTCCAGGTTTTGCTGATTCTTTGTATACTCATTTTTTGTTTGTACTTGGTTGATTTCAGCTCTGATTGTGATTATTTCCTGCCTTCTACTCCTCTTGTGTTTATTTATTTCTTTTTGTTCTAGAGCTTTTAGGTGTGCTGTCAACAGTGGCCCTTAAATTGGGGGTTAGTGATCTGGAGGGGGGTTCTGGGTCTCCTTGGGTATTCCATTGTCTTCATAGGTGATATCTTCTGTCCTAATGTGGTCTTTATCTGGTTGGCTGTTTTAACACCTACATCTAAGGAGAGATCTCCTTAGTTGGATGAGGGGAGGTGGAGTAAGGGGAGAGGCAGGTGGAAGCTCCTTTGTTTTTTTAATGGAGTCCTGCCCTGGGGGGAGAGAGAGGAGCAGACAGTTTGTTTAGTATCTCCTTTGAAGCTTTGGGGGTTTTCTGCATCAGCTCAGCCACAGGGTACCTTGCCTAGGTGATACAGGACTTAGAAGTTTGACCACACTTACCCCACACTGCCACAGGGTGGGTGTTGGGCTGTGGAATGCTGCAAGAACACAGCGGGGGGGGGGGGGCTCGAGGGGGGTGCGGGTGCAGGAACTGAGGAATTTTTTTTAATGTTGTGTTTTTGTGTGTGTCAGTGAACTGTCTGTTACAGAAAAGAGGAGAAACGGTTTGTCCAAAGGGAACATTCCCTTGGCCTATCAGCCTTGGGGGATTCCACAGAAGTCCAAAACGTTAAGCCTTCCTGCAGATTAAAGAACAAGCAGGTGCCCTGTGGCTTTAAGTGTCTGCTGCTTTACCAGGTTAGATAGGGAGTCTGCCAAAACTGATTGCAGGCTGTTTGCAGGTTGTCAGGATTTAGACAGGGGCTACTCCAGAGAGTAGCTCTGGCCAGGAGCCTTCAGCTGCCCCTTCAGATTGACCTAAGCTTGAGATGGTGCTGACTGAAAACTCAGCAGGAAAAGATAGGTTGCTAATCTCCAGAGTTGGGGGAGGTGATTCACCTTCCTGCACTGCAGTTTTGTTGATCATTCTTCAAGCACTACATTGTAGGGCTCTGGTGCCAGAGTGCTCTCAGCAGTGATCTCTGACCAGGCTGGCTAGTTGTGTGGGTACAGGTAAAGGGAGAAAGATCTCAGGCAGGGAGGGGGAACATTTTTTTGCCACCCCAACTGCCAGTCCTTTTCCTTACCCCCACTGCCTGCCACTTTGGTTACCTGGGCTGGGCTGAACCAGCCTGGGACTGACTAGCCAGGGAGGAGTGCAAGGGAGATTCTGGCAGTGATGATTTCTGGAGAGCAGATCTCATCTCCAAGTGACAGAGTAACAGCTCTTATAACAGAAGCTCATAGACGATGGAATAATTCCTGCACGCCTTTCATTGTGCTTAAACAGTTTTGTGAATGGGTCAGTGTCTGACAGAAGGTACTTCCTATTGGTTTGTCCTGAGAGCTTGGGAAGACCTCCTCATATAATTATTTGTAGGTGTGGTCCTGCTTCTACCTCTGATCTGTCTTGAGCCTACATGACCTGTGCTGAAGGGACTTGCAGCATTGCCCTACATGACTGCTCTGTCTCAAACATCTGTAAAGGGGTCTTTGGGGGGACCTCTTATCCTAGGAAATTGGGAAGGCACCAGCAGTCCCCTTTAAGTGTCCCGGGGATTCAACCTATCTCCAGCAGGAATCAGGGTACCTTTCACTGCCTGCCCCTCTAGCGAATTACATTGATGGATTTCCATATATTGACCCATCTCTGCATCCTTGGGATGAAATCTATTTCATCATGATGGATTATCATTTTGATGGTTGCTTGGATTTGGTTTGTAAGAATTTTATTGAGTATTTTTGCTTTGATATTCATAAGGGAAATTGCTCTGAAGTTCTCTTTCTTTCTTGTTTTTTTGTGTGGTTTAGGTATAAGCATTGTTGGTATCAAGTGTTGCCTTTAGCAGTAACACCATACAGTCCCAGAGGACGTTTTGGCTCAAGTCTCACCTCCACCTGGACATCTTTACCTCACAGTACAAATAAAAGCAGACTCCCTCCACCCTCACTCTCCTTTCTGTTCTTTCTCTGGCCCCTTCCCTTTGTATTTAATAAGGGAATTATTAGATCTCACCACATGGAACTGTGTTGGTATTGGTTTGGTGTGCTCTTTCTGGATGGTCGCAGCCAATATTTAATGGCAGCAAGCATAATTATGGTTTCATAGAAGAAATTGGGTAGTGTTCCTTCTTTTTCTATTTTGTGGAATAGTTTGCACCTTATTGGTATGACATCTTCTATGAAGGTCTCATAGAATTCTGCACTAAACACATCTGGTCCTGGGCTTTATTTGGTTGGGAGACTTTTAATAAGACTTTTCTATTTCTTTAGTAGTTATGGGACTGTTTACATGCTTTGTGTGATCCTGACTTAACTTTGGTACCTGGTATCTGTCTAGAAAATTATCCATTCAATACAGATTTTCCAGTATTGTTGAATATAAGCTTTTGTAGTAGGATCTGATTATTTTCTGAATTTCCTCAGATTCTCTTGTTATGTCTTACTTTTCATTTCTGATTTGTTAATTTGGATACTCTGTGCCCTCTGGTTAGCCAGGCTAAGAGTTTATTATCTATTATGTTGATGTTCTCAAAAAAACAGCTCCAACTTTTGTTGATTCTTTGTATATTCCTTTTTTGCTTCTACTTGGTTGATTTCAGCCCTGAGTTTAATACAATATCCTTCCTTCTACTCTTCTTAGGTGCATTTGGCTTTTTAGTTCTAGAGGTTTTAGGTGTACTTTCAAGATGCTAATGTATGCTCTCTCTCTAATTTCTTTTTGAGCTGTGAGTTTTCCTCTTAGCACTGCTTTCATTGTGTTCCATAAGTTTGGGTACATTGTACCTTTATTTTCATTAAATCCAAAAAAGTCTTTAATTTATTTCTTTATTTTTTCCATGACCAAGTTATCATTGAGTAGAGTACTATTCAGCTTCCATGTATACGTGAGCTTTCTGTCACTATTGTTGTTATTGAAAACAAGCCTTAGTCCATGGTAATCTGATAGGATGCATGCAATTATTTCAATCTTATATCTGTTGAAGTCTGTTTTGTGAACAATTATATGGCCAGTTCTGGAGAAGGTACCATGAGGTTGTAAGAAGAAGGTATATTCTTTTTTTTAGGATGAAATGTTCTATTAATATCTGTTAAGTCCTTTTGGTTCATAACTTAGGTTAGTTTCTCTATGTCTCTGTTTAATTTCTGTTTCTATGAGCTGTCCATTGATGAGAGTGGGGTATTGAATTCTCCCACTGTTATTGTGTGACATGCAATATATGCTTTGAGCTTTAGTAAGGTTTCTTTTATGATGCAAGTGCCCTTGCATTTGGAGCAGAGATATTCAGGACTGAGAGTTCATCTTGTTGGACTTTTCCTTCGATGAATATGAAGTGTCCTTCCTTATCTTTTCTGAAAACTTTTAGTTGAAAGTTGATTTTATTCGATATGAGAATGGCTACTCCAGCTTTTTTCTTTGGACCATTTGCTTGGGAAATTATTTTCCAGCAATTTACTCTGAGGTAATGTCTGTCATTGTCACTTATGTGGGTTTCCTGTTTGCAGCAAATATTTAGTCCTCTTTAAGTATCCACTCTGTTTGTCCATGTGTTTTTATTAGAGAAGTGAGTCCATTGATATTAAGAGATATTAAAGAATAGGATTGTTGTTTCCTGTTTTTTTTTTTTTGTTGTTGTTGTTATAGGTGGAATTATATTTGTGTATTTCTCTTCCTTTGGTTTTGTTGCAAGAAGATTACTTTTGTTTTTTTTCTAGGGTCAGTTTTCCTCCTTGTGTTTGAGTTTTCGATCTATTATTCTTTGTATGACATAAATACCTATCTTAAAGAAATACAGCATAGCACAGGTAAGGAATTAGCCCTTAAAAATGAAACACAGAAATCTCCTGAAGAACTACAGGAAAGCACAAACTAACAGGTAAAGGAATTGAACAAAGTCATCCAGCAATTAGAAATGGAAATAGAGACAATAAAGAAAGCACAAAGGGTGACAACCCTGGAGATAGAAAAAGAAGGAAGGAGATCAGGTGTTAGAAACACAAGTATTTTCAATCAGAAATCAAGAGATAGAGGAGAGAATCTCCTCAGCAGAAGATAACAGAAAACACTGACACAACCATCAAAGATAATGTAAAATGCAAAAATCTCCTAACACAAAACATTGAGGAATTCCAAGACACAATGAAAAGGTCAACCCTAAGGATAGTAGGTATAGAAGAGAGCTGAGATTTCCAACATAAATCTCCAGTAAATATCTTCAACAAAATTATAGAAGGAAACGTCCCTAAAGAAAAGAAAGACATGCCCATAACATACAAGAAGTTTACAGAACTCCAAATAGATTGACCAGAAAGGAAATCTGTCCCATCACATAATAGTCAAAACACCAAATGCACAAAACAAAGAATATTAAAAGCAGTAAGGGAAAATATCAAGTAACATATAAAGGTAGACCTATCAGAATTACACCAGACTTCTCACCAGAGACTATTAAAGCCAGAAGATCCTTGGCAGATGTCATACAGACCCTAAGAGAACACAAATTCAGGCAACTCTATCCAGTAAAACTGTCAATTAACAAAGATGGAGAAACCAATATACTCCATGACAAAACCAAATATACAAAGAACCTATGCATTTATTATGTGTATCTAACTGTGTGTCAGACAGACATCTATATACACATGTAAATAAATTACATATTTATTAAATTACTCTAAAACATTTTACAATATTCAAGTAGACATATGTACACATATGCCTAAATATATACACATATACAAGTGTGGCAGGTATATAACCATGGGATAGGGGTCTTTTTTGCACATCTGTCTTTATAAATGTATGTGGTCTGGGTGTGTGTGTGTGTGTGTGTGTGTGTGTGTGTGTGTGTGTGTGTGTTTGGCATGTGTGTGATGTGTATATATTTATGTGTGAATGCACACCCTTTTGTGTGGAAACACATGTGAAAGTCAGAGGAAAAGGTCATGTGTAGGTTCTCACCCCTTATCTTGTCCTGGGCAGGCTCTATTGCCACTACCAGTGAGTAGTCAAGGCTACCTTGATCAGAAGCATCCAAGAGTTATCTTCTTTTCTCTTTCCACCTTACCATATGACCTGTGGTATTCACATCAACCATGCCCATGCTTATTTCATATGGATTAGTTTTTGATATGGTGGCTGTTTGTGGCAAGGTCCTTTCCTTAATGAATAAAGATTTCAGGGCACCAAACACTGGACATATACTTCCAGGTTAGACTTCCAGGTTGGAGGGAGAAAGAGAGGATGAGAAAAGGGACCTGTGGATTGTTGGATTGTGGGAGAACTTGGGGTAGGTGATATAATGTACTAGAGCCTCCCACTTAGATTTCCGATCACTCAGGATCAGTCACTGAAAGATTTCATTTACTATGGCTTACTAATAAGGATGTTAGTAGTTGTACCCAGTGATTGAATTACCTGTTGATTCTAAACTAAGTTTGTGTGGTGTTTGCCTTCACACAGCTTCTCAACTGATTTCCAGAGATAGGTATAGCACCACTCCCACCCCCATCCCCACCCCTGCCAGCTGATGAATTTGGATGCTTGAGTCTGAGGATTGTCATGGTAGTGACTTTCTAAAGTAACCTAGCAAATTGGGTGAAGAGATTTCTGGAGCTACAGACCAGAAAGTCTGTCAAGATGAGAACAGCCCACCAGGGCCAAATGACCCATTGGTGCCATGTGACCTGCTGGTACATGGGGTAATATGGGATGGTGCCCTCTTCGGTATTTCACGCTGCAAGTGTTCAAATACAGTTTGAACCAAAATGAGTACTTTGGTATTAAAGCCTAAGTTTAACCAATAACAATATTCCAGCACTGACATTACATTTCTTAGCATAAAGCATCCTATGGGATCTGAATGGTTGGTTCAGAACGAGTTCTCTGTATTTGATCTTTTCACAAGATTCAACCCAACTCCCAGCTCCTTTGGAGGTCACCAACTATACTATAGGCTGTTCTCCCATGGCACGAAACCTGGGCATAAAATGTAAAATGCTATCAGGTTGATTGAACTCACATGAATCCATTTCCTTTCACTTTCCTCTTTGTTCAGCCACTGATGGCTTTTGGTTGTCTTTTTAAGTAGCCATACACATACCACCTTTTACATTATCTTTTACCGAGAGGCTCTATGTCTCATGTCTGGACAAACCACACCAGGCCAACAGGGCTCCACGTGGAGAGGTTTATTGGAATGGTAGAGACAAAGGCCAAGGGGTGAAGAGAGGTAGGAGAGAAAGAGAGGAGAAAAAGGGAAGAGAGGAGAGACAAGTGGAAGAGGGCAGAAAGGATCTGCCTTTTATGTGAAATGTGGTGTAACTGTAACATGAAATATATGCTGGAAATGGATGACCGTTGCCTTGACAACATGTGCTCAGGTGACCAGATGATATCATTGCTGGGGGCAAAAGCAGTTCCTGATGCCAACATTTGGAAATTTAGGTCACCAACTCGGACCCTCCTTAGTACCTGTAGCATACCTGTCAAAAAAACTAGATCTAACCATGCAGGGATGGCACCTTGTGTTTGTACCATAGCAGCTGCTGAACTCCTTATTCAAGAATAAGAAAACCTAACATTTGGGTTGTCTATAATGGTCTTCTCCTCTTATAACGTTTCACAGCTCCTACCTTTCAAAGGTTTACAGAATCCACCTCCCTCCAAAGTTCTTTCCCTTCAGGTAGCACTAATAGAAGACTCCACACTACCCTTTCAGTCACACCTGCCTTTCCAATCTTCTTTCTCCACCAAATACTAACCACTCCTTTTCTCACCCCTGCACTAAAACCTTAGAGGAATTATTACCTCACCCTTCACACATACAGGAGGGCAATTTGCCTCAGACCATCTATACATGGTATACAGATGGAAGCTCCTTTCTACAAGAAGGAGCCATAAGAGCCAGCTGCCCCATAGTGTCAGACACTGAGGCACAGTCCCTTCCTGCTCATACCACCAATCAACAGGGCAAAGTAGTAGTCCTTACCCATGCCTTTCAACTAGCATAGGGACAAACCCTCAACATCTACACAGATTCTAAACATGCTTTCCATATCATCCTGATCCATGCCACTAACTGGAAGGGGCATGGGGTACTTATGACTAAAGGAGGATCAGTAACTAATGCAAACCAAATTATGGCCATGCTAAAGGCCTCCCATCTCCACACAGTTATTGGGTTTGTCCACTGCAGATCCCACCTGACGAATGACTCTATTGTCTCCAAGGGAAACAACGGAGCTGAAGAAGCAGCCAGAGCTGAGGCCCTTAGGGGCCTACACATGTCTCACCCTCCCCAGGACATTCGTACACTGCAACCCACATCCCCACTCTCTCTCCCTAATACTCATCAAACTGTCCTATCTTCGCCACATCTTTCATCCTAACAGCAAGGCATTGTCTTATTTTGTTAAAACCCACCTGAAGCCTACTCCTAAGGACTTAAGTTTCTTAAAATCCATCACTGCCTCTTCCAAAGTCTGTCAAATGTCAGACTTCAATCTCTGGTATTGTAGCACCCCTTTTTCTACCCATCAGGCCAGAGGTTCCCTTCCTCGAACTGACTGGCAACTTGTCTTTACCCACATGCCAAATGTGCCAAGTACCTCCTAGTTTTGATTGACACATTCTCAGGGTGGGGGAAGGCATATCCCACAACTAAGAAAAGGGTTCAGACAGTTTCTGAGCTCCTCTTCCAAGAGATCATCCTCAATTTGGTGTCTCAGCCTCCCTTCAGTGAGACAATGGTTCCGAATTTACTTCCCAAATTTCTCAAATTCTGTCTAAGGCCCTAGACATCACCTGGCATTTTCATATTCCATACCACCCTCAATCTTCAGGTAAGGTAGAAAGAACTAACTGCTCCCTAAAAACCACCCTTGTCAAACTGTCACAGGAACTTAGATTGGGCAAAACTCCTGCCTCTGGCTCATTTAAGGCTACAAGCTCTCCCCAAGTAACCTCTCTTTGTCTCACCTTTCAAACTCATGTATGGATGTCAGTACTAATTCCTGGTCTTTCAAGTAAATGCGCTCCCCTCCTAGACCATTCACTTACCCCATTACTTTGTCACCCCCTTTCTCTCCTATGGAACTTTACTGACCAACACTGACTAAGGCCACATGCTGTCTCCTGTCCACTACCTATCAACAATGAGACCAAGTTCTTCTGTCCTCTCCAGATCAGTATCTCTTAGGTGTCTCTCCTAAATAGTAGGGCCCATTATGGACCCTGCTCTCTTAAGCTCCAAAAGATGTTGAGACCACCCACCATGTCCCCAATCCCAGAAGAATGAGACTCCACTCTCGCATCTGCGCTCCACTCCACTGGAATAGACCTGGGCTTCTCATCTGATCGTTTCCATCCATGGTATCACTTACATCTAGTGATTCGAGGTTCAAGGAATCCCCACTGATAACAAACAGACTTTCCCAATAGGACCAGGACACTGCTCCATGCTGGGACCCAATCCAAATTGCTGTCATCCCTATATCTGTCATTCCTTCTACATATTATGTTCTCTTTGTTTGCTTCCTCTTTGACCTGATGATTGCAAAAAATGGCCAGACAAATATGGGGGCTGCCCATATTGGTGGTTCCAGATACATATGTTAGGATCAAGGACCAATCACTTCTGTCAGCAATGCAAGACCCTGTTCTTCTATATACAAGACCCATGGAATCCCAGGTAGAAAACAGGAGTTGTTGGTAAGCTCTAATGTAAAAACCAAGCAGGGTCTCCAGTGAGTACTATCCACATCCAGAGAAATTTTGTCCAATTTCCCAAACTCTAGATATCGGAAAAATAGGAGAAATAATCAAACAGTCCTCCAAGGTCCTTACGTCATTGACATCCCCCCTCACAAATGGTACTAACTTGTCATTTAGCCTTTTGATTCAGACCCTTACCTTGGTGTCCCAACTCCTTATGGCACCCAACCTGGTCACTTTAAGACTGCTAGCTACGCAGTACCCTCCTGAAACTAATTCACAATTGCCAATTACAGCCTCTCTAGTGATACTGCCCAATAACCTTACCTCAGCTTTTATCAGCTGCCCTGACTCCGATGCTGCCATTGCCCCATACTTCTTTATATCCCTCTTATTGGTGTGACAGTTTTATGACATCTAGGACATGTTCTGAAGGAAAACTCAGTTCCCTAGACGGCAATAGCACCACCATCCTTGATACTCCATCTCTGCCGCAGTACCCTGCAGCCCAAAACAGGGAATTGGGGAAACAAATCTTCAATGGTCTCTTCAAGCTCTACATAATTATTTTTATATTTATTACTAAACTAAAATTATGATCTTTTACATTGGCACAGAATTTATTTGATACAAATTTAGATTTTTAAGATTTTCTTTAATATAAATTTCTCATTGATTTAAAATTAATATTGTTACTCTGATGTACACGTATTTTGCCTATACAACCCATTTCAGCATAGATGACTTATACCCAGTCCTTTTCTGCTATTAGAAAATGAAGCTAGGATGATTAAGCACGTGAGTTTAAGGCCAAATAGCAAATTCATGTCTCTAAGTTTATTGTTAGAATGCTTTCAAGATAATTTATTAAGATAATTAATGGACAACAGTCTAGATTACTTATATATTTAGGTGGTTTCTAAAAAACACCAGAAGTCCACAAAATATGACATTTAATGTTCTTTAACTTTTATTGAGACATGTCTACTCCCACCAGCTCCCCTTTGGTATATTCAAAGAAGAAACTGAAAATCTCCACCTCCACGTGAGGTGATTTATTGTGGCAGACAGGCACTATGCAAAAATTGCTCCAATTCTTCTACAGACTAATTACTGTCTAGAAAAGGAAACATTGCAGAATAAGTTGGCTGAAAATTTCTGCCAAGTTAGAATGATTAGTCCTTCAAAATTCAGTGTTTCAAAAGTCTGTCTGATGATCCTAGGCCAGAAGCCTGAAGACTTGCCCTCACGTGTGGCTCACAGGGGACTGTTCAAATAGAAAATTGTCTCTATAACCTGTCTCAGTTCTAGAAGCCATACTAAGCTTCTTATATTTAAAGATATATATATTATAGGTTGTTATGACTATTCTCAAGGGATGGGTGTGTACAGGATTTTGTGCCATCTAGATTTGCAAATTATATCTTATCAATTGCATCAGAAAATATTGTTTGATGTGTTCTTTCATAAGGCAACTTAATTGAGTTTAAGAGAGTGTATGGTGGCCAGATGCATAGGCCTACCAAAGAATTGGGATGTGTTTGCCTGGCGTGGTGGAAACCCAACCAAGAGGGCTGTGGATGAGGGAGGAGCAGCCTGACAGGGTGCCGTGTTGGGAAGATTAGTGTGTCAGAAAGTTGATGGGGGCAGCATGGAGCCACTGAGATAAATTATTGCTATTTCCAATGGCACCAGAAATATTAAGGGAGTGACACAGCTAGGGTATAACTGGGAACCAGTTCTGTCGGGTTTTTTGTTTTGTTTTGTTGTTTTTATTTTTACTGCAGCACATATATTGTGTGTCGAGTGTCCTGAAGGGAAAACATGCTTAAGTCCTTGAGTATGAAGTGATTAATTGCATCATGGCCACATAGAACCATGATGGGATACTAAAGACAAAGATAGGAGAGTGAGGATTTTTGATTTCCAAGAAATTATAGGATTTTGGTGTTTCTCAATCGTATGATTTTTTTTTGGGTAGGATATATACCTTGTGATCTAGACTAATAGATGAATCACAGAAAGAAAAAAGGTGGACACAGAGTTATCATTAAAGGTTTTTGGGGCCTGGGAATCAGATGGAAGGGACAGAGAGACTACAAGGCCACAGAATATGTTGCTTATCAATTATATTGAGAGGTTACAAAGGGAATGGCAGGATTGAGGAAAGCAGCCAGTTAGACAGGACTATGATCTAACACTTCCCTGCTTATGAAAGAAAATTCAAAAGTCACATCCAGCTGGAAAGTCTTATGAATACTATGAAGTACCTATTAATGTGGGGAGCCAGGACTGCCCTAGGCTGTCTGAAAGACCTGGACAAAAGAATAACTGGAACACTAGTTCTATGCCCTTACCCAGGATCAAACTTGCCAAGGCCTGTCTGATGCTGAAGCCAATGTCTTAAAGGAGTCAAGGTTGAGGGAAGAGACTCTTCCCTTAGGTTGTGGTTATCAGTTCTTAGGCAGCTGTAACTGTGGTATCCCATGTTCTTTTCGTCAGCATTGTCTGACTTAATCATTTGCTGACTTAGTTGTTCCCCATGTACAACCACCAGTACCCCCAGGACTGCAAATTATAAATATGATTCTACAAATTCTAATTAAGAGCAAATAAATTTCAAGCAATCTTCACAAAAATGTTTACTAACAGCAGTCACATTTTAAATCAGACAAACTAAAAATAAATTGAACACCACGTGCTCCAGCTGTATATCCTCTGGACATAACCCCAAGACACCAAATTACTACAGACGTACTTGTACAGTTTCACCCATTGTTGCTTAGTTCCCAGCAGGGAGGAAATGCAATTCATATGAATCCTAATGGGGTGAATGCTCTGCTTTTCCTATCAGATATTTTCCTATACTGCCACTATGCCGTCCTCATCGTGCAATCCTAGATAGCACAGTGATCTATGACTCCAAGATATAATGTTTGACTATGTAATTGCAAATATTGGAAGAGAAATGAAGTCTTAAACACTGCTATATATTTATTTAAATGTCCCTGTTTGTTTTATTCCAGAGACTGTGCTGCAAAAGGTATATACCCACTTCTCCCTCATTTCCTCTGCTGAAGGCTATGTGGCTCAGTTTTAATTCTCATGTGATAAAGTATCAAATTCTCTATACTATTTCAAGAGATGTATCTCTCTTATTCCTTTTCTATTTAAAGAATCTAAACTGTCCTTATATCAAACTATGCTGTTTATATAACAGGCAAACCGTGGAAGAGGGAAAAGGAACAGGGAAACTAGGCCAACTGGTAGAGCTCCTTTCATTTTGTTTCAAAAAGGAATAGCCAAAGAAACAACACTACCTGGTTTGCGTGAAAGGAACAGAATGGTAAAACTTGAAACATCGGCTTGCCACTCAATACTTTAGCTTTTAATAAAAGGGCCAACAGATCTACCTCCTATTTGTTAAAAAAAGAGAATAAAAAACCACAAAAACGTTCTGTCAGCCAACTTCCCTTTAAACCTCTGTTAAACAGGAAGACTGTTTTTTTTAAACATCATTTTAAATATTTAAATATGTATTTGTGTGTGTGTGTGTGTGTGTGTGTGTGTGTGTGTGTGTGTGTGTATCTGTCTGTCTGTCTGTCAGTGTCTTCTGTATGGAGAGGATACTCAGAGCAGAGTGGTCAGAGGCCCAGCGGTGATGCAGCACCGCCCCCCCAGTCACCTTCCCTGCAGGGCGTTCCCAGTGGTCCCATAGCCAGTTTTGGTGGAAGGGCACCTGAAGGCGGCCAGTCGAGGGCTGGGGGGGAGGGGGGGACGATCACCAACCAACCCCACCCCTGGCCCCACCGGCGCGCCCCACCCACCCCGTGCCTGCCGCCTGAGCGCCCGCTGACCCTCCCCCTCGTTGGGAGGAGCGGGTTGGGCGGTGACAGCGGGAGGAGTGGAGAGGGGAGATAGATATGCGGGTGGAGGGGTCGGGAGGAAAGGGGAGCGGGAAAGATCTGCAGGCATCACCAGCACTGCAGAACGTGCGCAGCCGGATTGAATCCTCCGGGCGGACTGCGGGGACCCCACTCGTTTACCTCTTAACGGTTTCACGCCCTCTTGAACTCTCTCTTCAATGGTCTTTTCAACTTTTCCTTACTGTACTTCTTGGCTATCAGTCTCGTGCCGGTATTTAGCCTTAAATGGAGTTTACCACCCACTTTGGGCTGCACTCCCAAGCAACCAGACTCTGGGAAGACCCGGGCCCGGCGCGCCTGGACCCGCTACCGGCCTCACACCGTCCATGGGCTGGGCCTCGATCAGAAGGACTTGGGCCCCTCACGAGCGGCGCCGGGGAGTGGGTCTTCCGTACGCCACATTTCCCGCGCCACGGCACGCGGCGGGGATTTGGCGCTGGGCTCTTCCCTGTTCACTCGCCGTTATTGAGGGAATCCTGGTTAGTTTCTTTTCCTCCGCTGACTAATATGCTTAAATTCAGTGGGTTGCCACTTCTGATCTGAGGTCACGGTCGAGAGGGGAAGGAGGAAAGGAGGGCGCTCGCGGCCATGGACGGACTAACGGAGAAGAGAGCGAGCGGGGGGCCAGGGTCACAGGCTGGGGCCTGTGACCTCTCTACCCCGGCCAGCTCCCACATCCCGGGGGCAAGTCGCATCAGCGAACGACTGGTGCCCTAGTGGTCGGCACCCGGCAGAGGGAAGGGGGGAGGAGAGATACCTGAGGCCAGCCCTGGCGGGTGCAGTATTCCCCCCCTCGAAGGTCACTCTCTCCTCGCGCACTGGCGGGTGCGGGGCGGCGGCAGATGCACTGAGCCAGTGTGCGGGGCCCGCCTCCCACCAGACCAGAGGCACTATGACCGACCCCGGTGACAAGGCCCCTCTCGCGCCCAGGCACCTGACCGGCACATGCCAACGCGTCCCCACGGTGGGGAGAGAGGGCGAGGACGGGAGCGGGAGCGGTGGAGTGAGCAGGAAGGAGCCAGGAGGAGGTGGCCAGCGTGCGGCGCCAGTGGATGGGGAGGAGGAGGCCCTCTCAGACCCACCAGGCTTGGAAGAACGCTGGACGCCGCCCACGTCTGAACTTCAGGAGACTGAGGGCCGAGGGGAGAGGCCCTTGGAGCAGAGTCCCAGCCATGTGATACGCCCCCCCCCCCAAGGGAGCGAAACCGCAGAGGGGGCAGCGATTGAGCCTCAAGAGACTATCAGACAGGTGTAGCCCCAGGAGGAACCCAGGGCCGCAAGTGCTTTCGAAATGTCCATGATCAAGGTGTCCTGCAATTCACATTAATTCTCGAAAGCTAGCTGCGTTCTTCATGGACGCATGAACCAAGTGACCCACAGCGTTTCGGTATCTGGGATGTGAGCAGACTTGTATGGGTGCTAATGAAAGACCCTCAGAGAGAATCTTCCTTCGGGAAGGAGATCCCCAAGCTCAATGACCCCGCCGAGACCACCAGATGCAATCAGCAAGAGGGTTTTTTGTCCAGATACACAGGTACAGGCGGGCATCTCAGTCAGCTCGGGAGGACTAGTGCACCCAGCAAGATCAGGGATGGGTTTTTATAGGGTTCTGGGGAGCAGAAGCAGGCATACAGAAGCAGATGCATGGTTACAGGGACTTGATTGGTGGATACAAATGAGGCGCAGATGCCTGGTTACATAGCAAAAGAGTACTTGCAAGCTGGGGCGTCCAGAATGTCAGGAGCTAGGGGCTTATCCCTTCCTTCCAGATAGCCTATGAGTCAGCACTGATAACTCAGGCTGGTTCCTGCATTCATTTTTCCTTATCTTTATGGTCTGTTAGTCTTAAAGGTGGGGTAGGCCCCACAGGGCCTGGGCGTGCCTAGGCTCCCCCGGGCCTGTTTTAGCTCTGAGTATGTGAATTTTGAAACTTACTCTTTTAACTTCATATTTTTTAAACCTTAAATCTGTATAATTTTCCTTTCACTAACAATGGCACCAGCTCCCCCGCCCGCCCCTGCTGCATCTACACTGAAATGTACTATATGTAACTAGAGAAATAAAACAAAATGTTCTCCTTTATAACCAAATCAGGAATACTACTAGGAGATTCCAGGTTTCTTAGTCACATTGTGAAATAGAATCAAGTGACCTTGTTCCAATATCATATTCTTTGTTCTTTCTGAGATATGAGGTAGAGGATGAAAGAAAATACCCCAACAACCTGGGTTTAGGGTAATGTATTAGTTAAAAATGTCAAGTGTATGAGTCCAAGGGGATCTGCAATCCATCAGGAGTCCTGGAATACTTCCACTGGACTCTCCACAGTGGTTGCCTGTGCAGGATTTTGTTGCTGAATCAGCACTCATTTTTCAAATTTAGAAGACATCAAAATATAGACAAGAGGGATCATCCTCATATTCAATTACAAAGCACCCCCACAAGTTTTCTATTGTCTTACTTGGAAAGGATAAATTTAAAAGAGTAAAACAATATTATTATACTCAAGGAAAAAGCTTGTGTCAAAGAAACAAAACAACACTTAAAGGCAAAAGTCTATGTTTTTCAATAGAGTGACTATAAGGAAAAGAAGTACACTTTAAGCAGCAATTTTTGTTATCTTCTTCAAATTTATGGAGCATGGATGTTATAAAATGAATGATAAGATAGAATAACAATGTAGGGTTAGAAGCTAATTGAGAGAGGAGCAGAAATTAAAATCAAAGCAGCTCAGGGCATCAAAGAAGCCTGTGGTAAAACCAAATCTGCAGCAACACAATTGAAAGTAATACCCATTATGGAAAAGTAAAAGACAATTCAAAAGGCACATTAACGTATATGATGGACACTTGTGTCAACTTAGATTTAGATACCTCTAAATCTGGAGGGGTTTGTATCCTATTGAGAAGGCAAAATGTTCCCCTTCAGAAATTTGAAGTAGATTGAATAATCTTACCCTCTTTGTCCTAGTTAAAAAAAAAAAAAATAAGGCCAGAAAATAATTTAAATTGTAAATGTGGGGGGTGTTTATTAAATTATGTGTAAATATCTGTCTGCATAGGGTTGCCTGTGAAGGCTAGAAAAGGAAGGATATTGGGTACCTGAAACTGAAATTACCAGTGATTATGAGTCATCTTGTCCTTTGAATCTAACATGGGTCTTCTTCAAAAGTAGTACATGTTCTTAACTTCTCCGTCATCTCTCCAGTCTCCTGTAAAAATAAGTTAAAAAAATGATTTCTGTTGCCTAAAGACAGGGAGGCTGAATGAATATAATGATTCTGAGGTTATTTTTAAAGATGAAATTCATTATGATAGGTAATGGGCATAATATATCTAAAACTAAGAAAAGATAAAGTGCAAAAAATAAGGAACAGTGTGCTGTATGAGAAATGTTACAGGGTAAAAAATGACATGAAACTTTCTAAAGAGGCTTGAGTCTGCTTATAAGGTCGCAGTACTTTGTGTGTACATGTTTGTGTGGGGGTACATGTGTCTGCAGGTGCATGTCCACAGGTGTGAATAAGGAAGTCAAAGGTCAATACTGGGTATCATTCTCAGTCACTCTACTGTATTGATTTTGTGACATGGTCTCAAGCTGACCATGAAATTACCAATTTAGCTAGACTGGGGCTCTGTCAAGCCACAGGGTTTCTTTCTTCTCCATTTCACAGGCACCAGGATGATTAGCTTGGAACACAGTCCCATGACTTTTTACATGTTCTCTGGAGACTGCACTCAGATGCATGTATCAGAAATAATTTAGCAGAGGTGCTACCTCTTTCTGGCAGTGGCCATGTAGCTGCTACAAGGAATAGCATGTGAGAGCTTCAGTGACAGGATTCTACTGTAGCAAGTCCATGGAAAACACTTTTCATTTGACAAGGTAAATTTGGTGGCCTTTATATTTAGTACCAAGTTTGCATGCCCTACAAGCTCTCCTTTCCTTCATTGTACTGCATATAATCATTATCAAAATTGTATCACTTTATCAGTCATGGACAAGGCCATCTGGAGTCACACAGACTAAGTCACTGTGGATGATTCTACATTTTTCAAAACTCTTTCAAGGGAAAAAATGTTCTTCACCTCTTTTGGTATCTATCAATCCTCCAGATGTTACTATAAATCCGGGGAATTTGAGACTTATAATCATATCTGTAGAGAAGTACCCAGTCACACTGAGCAAGTCTGTGTCAGTTGTGGAGAAATGTAGGTCCTGCTTACATAACTGTTTTTAAGAAGCTATAGCTGATCAGTAGAGACATGGAAAATGCAGAGATTATGTTGGATTGATAGAGACTTGAAAATGGCTCTTAGAATGATTACATCTTACAAAGATCTATATATTAGAAAAAATGTCTAGAAGATCTGCTTTGTAAAATGAACTTGTCTGTCTGCAATTAAAAAGGAATTATGATGGAGATAATAGCTAGAGATAGTTTACCAACAAATGTTTAATTCGGCCTCTCACCATGCATAACTATGTAAGCATGTTTGCTACCAGACCGGTATGTCTTCCTGTTTACAGGACATGCCTCGCCAGACATCTCTTTTGTATTGCTGAAATTGTGCTTTTTAATGCTAAATAAGTTTAGGTGGTGACTGATCCAAGGAATGGGAGAAGGAGGAAGGGGAAATATTGGGGGCTTTGTGTAAAGATAGAGCTTTTGAAATGTGGATATTATGATTTCTTTTAATAATGTAAGCAGTGATATCACTGCTTGGGTAAGCACAATTGTCATTGTATAAATATAGAAGGCTCAAGTTATTTGTGGCCACTTGCCTGAAAATCAAAAGCTGGTCAGTGTCTTCACTTTTGTTAACTCCCCATCTCCATCTCAGGACCTAAACATTATAGCTAGAACTGGCATTGGCATCTTCTTGGTTCCTAAATTTTAATTTTTTAAAAATTTTTATTAGATATATTTCTTTACTTACATTTCAAACATTATACCCCTTCCCAATTTCCTGTGTATAAGCCCCCATTCCCTCCCATCCCCCTCCCCCATACAGGTATTCCCCCTATACATCCACTTTATTCCCCCCCCCCATATTCCCCTGCACTGGTGCTCCAACCTTGGCAAGACCGGGGGCTTCCCCTTCCCCTGATGCCCCAACAAGTCTGTTCTCTGCTATATATACAGTTGGATCCATGGATTATTCCATGTATAGTCTTTCTTTACTGGTTTAGGCCCTGGAAGCTCTGTTTGGTTGGCATTGTTGTTTTGATGGGGATGCAGGCTCCTTCACCTCTTTCAATATTTCGTCTCATTCCCTCCAAGGGTCTTGTTCTCAGGTCAGTAGTTTGCTGCTAGCATTGACTTCTGTATTGGACATGCTCTGGATGTGTCTCTCAGGAGAGATCTATATCTGGTTCATTTCAGGATGCATTTTATAACTTCATCAATCTTATCTAGTATACATACATATACATATACATATACATATACTTATACATATATACATATACATATACATATACATGTACATGTACATATGCATATACATATACATATACATATGCATATACATATACATATACATGTACATGTACATGTACATATACATATACATATACATATACATATACATATACATGTACATGTACATATACATATACATACATGTATGTACATATATACATATACATACATACATACATACATACATACATACATATCCCCTATTAAGAAGGAGTGGGAGCATCTGAATTTTGGTCATCCTTCTTCTTGAGCTTCCTGTGGTCTGTGGACTGCATCTTGGGTAATTCGAGCTTTTTGGCTAATATCCACTTATCAATGAGTGCATACCAAGTGTGTTTTCCTGGACTGAGTAACCTTACTCAGGATGATATTTTCTAGTTCAATCCATTTGTCTATGAATTTCATGAAGTCATTGTTTTTGATAGCTGAGTAGTACTCCACTGTGTAGATGTACCATTTTTGAATCCACTCCTCTGTTGAAGGGCATATGGGTTCATTCCAACTTCTGGCTATTATAAATGAGGCTGATATGAACATAGTGGAGCATGTGTCTTTGTTGTATGTTGGAGCATCTTTTGGGTATATGCCCAAGAGAGGTATAGCTGGGTTCTCAGGTAGTGCAATCTCCAATTTTCTGAGGAAACTCCAGACTGATTTACAAAGTGGTTGTGCCAGTTTGCAATCCCACCAACAATGGAAGAGTGCACCTCTTTCTCCACATCCTCCCCAGCATCTGCTGTCAACTGCGTTTTTTATATCAGCTTTTCTGAATGGTGTGAGGTAGAATTTCAGGGTTGTTTTGATTTACATTTCCCTGATGTCTCCGGATATTGAACATTTCTTTAGCTGTTTTTTGGCTATTCAATAACCTTCAGCTGAGAATGATTTGTTTAGCTCTGTACCCCATTTTTAATAGGGTTATTTCACTCTCTGGATTCTAACTTCTTGAGTTTTTTGTATGTTTTAGATATTAGCCCTGTATCAGATGGAGGATTGCTAAAGATCTTTTCCCAATCTGTTGGTTGCCATTTCATCCTATTGACAGTGTCTTTTGCTTTACAAAAGTTTTGCAGCTTTATGAGGTCCCATTTGTCGATTTTTTTAAATTTTTTTTATTACCTTGAGTATTTCTTATTTACATTTCGAGTGTTATTCCCTTTCCCGGTTTCTGGGCCAACATCCCCCTAGCCCCTCCCCCTCCCCTTCATTATGGGTGTTCCCCTCCCCATCCTCCCCCCATTTCCACCCTCCTTCCAACAATCACATTCTCTGGGGGTTCAGTCTTAGCAGGACCAAGGGCTTCCCTTCCACTGGTGCTCTTACTAGGATATTCATTGCTACCTATGACGTCGGAGTCCAGGGTCAGTCCATGTATAGTCTTTATGTAGTGGCTTAATCCCTGGAAGCTCTGGTTGCTTGGCATTGTTGTTCATATGGGATCTTGAGCCCCTTCAAGCTCTTCCAGTTCTTTCTCAGATTCCTTCAACTGGGGTCCTATTTTCAGTTCAGTGGTTTGCTGCAGGCATTCGCCTCTGTATTTGCTGTATTCTGGCTGTGTCTCTCAGGAGAGATCTACATCCGGCTCCTGTCGGCCTGAACTTCTTTGCTTCATCCATCTAGTCTAATTGGGTGGCTGTATATGAATGGGCCACATGTGGGGAAGGCTCTGAATGGGTGTTCCTTCTGTGTCTGTTTTAATCTTTGCCTCTCTATTCCCTGCCAAGGGTATTCTTGTTCTCCTTTTAAAGAAGGAGTGAAGCATTCACATTGTGATCATCCATCTTGAGTTTCATGTGCTATATGCATCTAAGGTAATTCAAGCATTTGGGCTAATAGCCACTTATCAATGAGTGCATACCATGTGTGTTTTTCTGTGATTGGGTTACTTCACTCAGGATGATATTTTCCAGTTCCAACCATTTGCCTATGAATTTCATCAAGGCATTCTTTTTCATAGCTGAGTAATATTCCATTGTGTCGATGTACCACATTTTCTGTATCCATTCTTCTGTTGAAGGGCATCTGGGTTATTTACAGCTTCTGGCTATTATAAATAAGGCTGCTATGAACATAGTGGAGCACGTGTCTTTTTTCTATGTTGGGGCGTCTTTTGGGTATATGTCCAAGAGAGGTATAGCTGGATTCTCAGGTATGTCAATGTCCAATTTTCTGAGGAACCTCCAGACTGATTTCCAGAATGGTTGTACCAGTCTGCAACCCCACCAACAATGGAGGAGTATTCCTCTTTCTCCACATCCTCGCCAGCATTTGCTGTCACCTGAGTTTTTGATCTTAGCAATTCTCACTGGTGTGAGGTGAAATCTCAGGGTTGTTTTGATTTGCATTCCCATATTTGCCGATTCCTGATATTAGAGCATGAGCCATTGGCGTTTTGTTCAGTTAATTTGCCCAGTGCCCATGTGTTTGAGACACTTCCCCATTTTTTCTTCTCTTAGAGTGAGTGTATCTGGTTTTATGTGAAGGGCCTTGATCCACTTGGACTTAAGCTTTGTACATTGTAATAAGAATGGATCAATTTGCATTCTTCTACCTGCTGACCTCCAATTGTACCAGCACCATTTGTCGAAAATGTTATTTTTCTGCCATAGGATGGTTTTAGCTCCTTTGTCAAAGATCAAGTGAGTATAGGTGTATGGGTTTATTTCTGGGTCTTCAATTCTATTCCACTGATCTATCTGTATGTCTCTGTACCAATCCCATACAGTTTTTATGCCGATTCCTCTGTAATACTGCTTGAAGTCAGGGATAGTGATTCTCACAGAAGTTCTTTTAATGTTGAGTATAGTTTTCGCTATCCTGGGTTTTGCAAATTGCTCTTTTTATCTCTATAAAGAGTTGAGTAGGGATATTGATGAAGATTGTATAGAATCTATAGATTGCTTTTGGCAAAATGGCCATCTTTACTATATTAATCCTGCCAATCCATGAGCATGGAAGATCTTTCCATCTTCTCAGTTCTTCCTTAATTTTTTTCTTAAGAGACTTGAAGTTCTTGTCATACAGATCTTTCGTTTGTCTGGTTAAAGTCACACCAAGATATTTTATATTACTTGGGAATATTGTGAAGGGTGTCATTTCCTTAATTTTTTTCTCAGCCTGTTTATCCTTTGAGTAGAAGAAAGCTACTGAATTGTTTGAGTTAATTTTATATCCCGGTACTTTGCTGAAGTTGTTTATCAGGTTAAGTAGTTCTCAGGTGGAACTTTTGGGGTCACTTAACTATACTATCATATCATCTGCAAATAGTGATAATTTGATTACTTCCTTTCAAATTTGTATCCCTTTGACCTCTTTTCACTGTCTGATTGCTCTGGCTATGACTTCGACTATTAGATTGAATAAGTGGGCAGTCTTGTTTAGTTCCTGATTTTAGTTGAGTTGCTTTAATTTTCTCTCCATTTAGTTTGATGTAAGCTATTGGTTTGCTGTATATTGCTTTTACTATGTACAGATATGGGTCTTGAATTCCTGATTTTTTCCAGGACTTTTATCATGAAGGGGTGTTGAACTTTGTGAAATGCTTTTTCAGCATCTAATCAAATGAATATTTCCTTCTTATCTTTGGGTTAGTTTATATAGTGGATTGCATTGATGGATTTTCGTATATTAAACAATCCCTGAATCCCTGGAATGAAGCCTAATTGATTATGATGGATGATCATTTCGATGTGTTCTTGGATTCCGTTTGTAAGACATTTATGAGTATTTTGCATCAATAATCATAAGGGAAATTGGTCTGAACTTCTTCTTATTTGTTGGGTCTTTGTGTGGTTTCAGTGTAAGATTAATTGTATAATCTTATTTTACAATTATTAATTCATAGAAGGAAGTTAGGTGTGTTCCATCTGTTTCAATTCTGTAGAATAGTTTGAACAATATTAGTATGAGGTCTTCTGTGAAGGTCTGGTAGAATTCAGACCTGAAACTGAAAGAGTGTACCCCTAAACGGGGAGCCGTGTCTCTCACTCCGATCGCGGGGTGGGATACCCCCAGAAATCACGAGTAGCCATTCTTGATGTAACAGCAAGAGGTAGGTTTTATTAACGAGATCCCGGGTCTTAGCGGGATCCTGGGTCGACTCGTATCTCACACAGGAGACAGAGGAATTGACCCCGAGCTTCCAAACTCTGGGGTTTATAGGGGAGGTAAGGGGCATTCGTGAGGTTACACATGATTGGTCAATTCAAAACGTGCACGGTTACTTTTGGCGCGAAATGACATCAGCAAGGAGTATGTGTTATCTAGCAGCTCAGCAGGCAGGTAGGGTGGCTCATCTCACTCAGGGGGGTGAAGGAAGGGGAGGGGGTGGCTAAGGATGGTCAGTGTCCTTGGGGCTGATAGCTGGTTTGGCAAGTCCTATCTCTGGTTCTCCCTCAGGCACGTCCGGCCCTGCACATCCGGACTCTGACAATGAGCAACCTTTATGAAACTCTAGTTCTGCACATTTGGGCTCTGACAATGAGTAACCTTTATGAAACTCTAGTTCTACATTCCCCACTTCTTTTTTTGTTGTTAATAGTTCTAATCTTAGAAATTCTTGGAGAACAAAGCTTCATCTAGCATAACAGCTTGGTATTGTTTTCTTAACATGAGGATTCTAATCTGAACACTATCCAAGCCTATACACCGAGGTCATGACTAGCTTTTAGAACTTCTAAGCTTATACAGACTGTGATCCCTGAGGCACAGTCCCAAGAAGTGTTAAGAGTACGAACATATGCAGTGTTACATCATTTGTAATGGAAATCAAGCCTATCCCACACCTATCTTAATAGAACCCAGGACAAACATGACTGAATTTCCCTCTAGGTCCCAGCTCTCAGCCCCAACAGCTAGTACGCGGCTGGTGAGGGCTGAGAATTGACAGCTGTCAGGGTGGTCAGCAGCACCAGGTATGGTCCTTTCCAGGGAGGCTCGAGTGTCTGGGCTCAGTGTAGCAGCAGTCTCCTGGAACTCATGACTGATGAGATGTCTCAGGGGTCTCCGGAGCATAGGCTGCTGTCAGCTGTGAGCAGATTTCTTTCTGTATCACCTGTAGGTCTTTTAGCCTGGCACACAAATCATTATTACTATGGCACTATGACATGTTGGTTCAGTAACATCATCTAATACAGTCAGGGGGGGCTGAGGCCCCATATCAAAGGGGGTAAGGCTGAATCTGGAAGGGGTATTTCTTGCTCTGAAGAGAGCAAGAGGGAAGGAGTGTCACCCAGTCTGTGCCAGTCTCCATGGTTAATTTAATTTGGTCAGGGTCTCTTTTAAAATTTTATTTATTTACTCTACCTGTCCTGAACTTTGAGGTCTGTAAATACAATGTAATTTCCAATTGACCTCTAAATACTTGGCCACACCCTGGCTTACCTTGGCAACGAAAGTAGGGCCTATGTCTGACCAGATTACCTTGGGCATTCCAAATCGGGGGAAGATTTCTTTCAGTATCTTCTTTTTTTTTTTTTTTTCTTTTTTTTTTTCTTTTTCTTTTTTTTTTTTTTTTATTAACTTGAGTATTACTTATGTACATTTCGAGTGTTATTCACTTTCCCGGTTTCCGGGCAAACATCACCCTCCCCCCTCCCCTTCCTTATGGGTGTTCCCCTCACAAACCTCCCCCCATTGCCGCCCTCCCCCCATAGACTAGTTCACTGGGGGTTCAGTCTTAGCAGGACCCAGGGCTTCCCCTTCCACTGGTGCTCTTACTAGGATATTCATTGCTACCTATGGGGTCAGAGTCCAGGGTCAGTCCATGTATAGTCTTTAGGTAGTGGCTTAGTCCCTGGAAGCTCTGGTTGCTTGGCATTGTTGTACTTTTGGGGTCTCGAGCCCCTTCAAGTTCTTCCACTTCTTTCTCTGATTCCTTCAATAGGGGACCTATTCTCAGTTCAGTGGTTTGCTGCTGGCATTCGCCTCTATATTTGCTGTATTCTGGCTGTGTCTCTCAGGAGCGATCTACATCCGGCTTCTGTCGGTCTGCACTTCTTTGCTTCATCCATCTTGTCTAATTGGGTGGCTGTATTTGTATGGGCCACATGTGGGGCAGGCTCTGAATGGGTGTTCCTTAAGTCTCTGTTTTAATCTTTGCCTCTCCCTTCCCTGCCAAGGGTATTCTTTTTCCTCATTTAAAGAAGGAGTGAAGCATTCACATTTTGATCATCCGTCTTGAGTTTCGTTTGTTCTAGGGATCTAGGGTAATTCAAGCATTTGGGCTAATAGCCACTTATCAATGAGTGCATACCATGCATGTCTTTCTGTGATTGGGTTAGCTCACTCAGGATGATATTTTCCAGTTCCAACCATTTGCCTACGAATTTCATAAACTCGTTGTTTTTGATAGCTGAGTAATATTCCATTGTGTCGATGTACCACATTTTCTGTATCCATTCCTCTGTTGAAGGGCATCTGGGTTCTTTCCATTTTCTGGCTATTATAAATAAGGCTGCGATGAACATAGTGGAGCACGTGTCTCTTTTATATGTTGAGGCATCTTTTGGGTATATGCCCAAGAGAGGTATAGCTGGATGCTCAGGCAGTTCAATGTCCAATTTTCTGAGGAACCTCCAGACTGATTTCCAGAATGGTTTTACCAGTCTGCAATCCCACCAACAATGGAGGAGTGTTCCTCTTTCTCCACATCCTCGCCAGCATCTGCTGTCACCTGAGTTTTTGATCTTAGCCAATCGCACTGGTGTGAGGTGAAATCTCAGGGTTGTTTTGGTTTGCATTTCCCTTATGACTAAAGATGTTGAACATTTCTTTAGGTGTTTCTCAGCCATTCGGCATTCCTCAGCTGTGAATTCTTTGTTTAGCTCTGAACCCCATTTTTAATAGGGTTATTTGTTTCCCTGCGGTCTAACTTCTTGAGTTCTTTGTATATTTTGGATAGAAGGCCACTATCTGTTGTAGGATTGGTAAAGATCTTTTCCCAATCCGTTGGTTGCCGTTTTGTCCTAACCACAGTGTCCTTTGCCTTACAGAAGCTTTGCAGTTATATGAGATCCCATTTGTCGATTCTTGATCTTAGAGCATAAGCCATTGGTGTTTTGTTCAGGAAATTTTTTCCAGTGCCCATGTGTTCCAGATGCTTCCCTAGTTTTTCTTCTATTAGTTTGAGTGTGTCTGGTTTGATGTGGAGGTCCTTGATCCACTTGGACTTAAGCTTTGTACAGGGTGATAAGCATGGATCGATCTGCATTCTTCTACATGTTGCCCTCCAGTTGAACCAGCACCATTTGCTGAAAATGCTATCTTTTTTCCATTGGATGGTTTTGGCTCCTTTGTCAAAAATCAAGTGACCATATGTGTGTGGGTTCATTACTGGGTCTTCAATTCTATTCCAATGGTCTATCTGTCTGTCTCTGTACCAATACCATGCAGTTTTTATCACTATTGCTCTGTAATACTGCTTGAGTTCAGGGATAGTGATTCCCCCTGAAGTCCTTTTATTGCTGAGGATAGCTTTAGCTATCCTGGGTTTTTTGTTATTCCAGATGAATTTGCAAATTGTTCTGTCTAACTCTTTGAAGAATTGGATTGGTATTTTGATGGGGATTGCATTGAATCTGTAGATCGCTTTTGGTAAAATGGCCATTTTTACTATATTAATCCTGCCAATCCATGAGCATGGGAGATCTTTCCATCTTCTGAGGTCTTCTTCAATTTCTTTCCTCAGTGTCTTGAAGTTCTTATTGTACAGATCTTTTACTTGCTTGGTTAATGTCACACCGAGGTACTTTATATTATTTGGGTCTATTATGAAGGGTGTCGTTTCCCTAATTTCTTTCTCGGCTTGTTTCTCTTTTGTATAGAGGAAGGCAACTGATTTATTTGAGTTAATTTTATACCCAGCCACATTGCTGAAGTTGTTTATCAGCTTTAGTAGTTCTCTGGTGGAACTTTTGGGATCACTTAAATATACTATCATGTCATCTGCAAATAGTGATATTTTGACCTCTTCTTTTCCGATCTGTATCCCTTTGATCTCCTTTTGTTGTCTGATTGCTCTGGCTAGAACTTCAAGAACTATATTGAATAAGTAGGGAGAGAGTGGGCAGCCTTGTCTAGTCCCTGATTTTAGTGGGATTGCTTCAAGTTTCTCTCCATTTAGTTTAATGTTAGCAACTGGTTTGCTGTATATGGCTTTTACTATGTTTAGGTATGGGCCTTGAATTCCTATTCTTTCCAGGACTTTTATCATGAAGGGGTGTTGAATTTTGTCAAATGCTTTCTCAGCATCTAATGAAATGATCATGTGGTTCTGTTCTTTCAGTTTGTTTATATAATGGATCACGTTGATGGTTTTCCATATATTAAACCATCCCTGCATGCCTGGGATGAAGCCTACTTGATCATGGTGGATGATTGTTTTGATGTGCTCTTGAATTCGGTTTGCCAGAATTTTATTGAGTATTTTTGCGTCGATATTCATAAGGGAAATTGGTCTGAAGTTCTCTTTCTTTGTTGTGTCTTTGTGTGGTTTAGGTATAAGAGTAATTGTGGCTTCGTAGAAGGAATTCGGTAGGGCTCCATCTGTTTCAATTTTGTGGAATAGTTTGGATAATATTGGTATGAGGTCTTCTATGAAGGTTTGATAGAATTCTGCACTAAACCCGTCTGGACCTGGGCTCTTTTTGGTTGGGAGACCTTTAATGACTGCTTCTATTTCCTTAGGAGTTATGGGGTTGTTTAACTGGTTTATCTCTTCCTGATTTAACTTCGATACCTGGTATCTGTCTAGGAAATTGTCCATTTCCTGAAGATTTTCAAATTTTGTTGAATATAGGTTTTTATAGTAAGATCTGTTGATTTTTTAATTTCCTCCGAATCTGTAGTTATGTCTCCCTTTTCATTTCTGATTTTGTTAATTTGGACACACTCTCTGTGTCCTCTCGTTAGTCTGGCTAAGGGTTTATCTATCTTGTTGATTTTCTCAAAGAACCAACTTTTGGTTCTGTTGATTCTTTCTATGGTCCTTTTTGTTTCTACTTGGTTGATTTCAGCTGTGAGTTTGATTATTTCCTGCCTTCTACTCCTCCTGGGTGTATTTGCTTCTTTTTGTTCTAGAGCTTTTAGGTGTGCTGTCAAGCTGCTGACATATGCTCTTTCCTGTTTCTTTCTGCAGGTACTCAGCGCTATGAGTTTTCCTCTTAGCACAGCTTTCATTGTGTCCCATAAGTTTGGGTATGTTGTATCTTCATTTTCATTAAATTCTAAAAAGTTTTTAATTTCTTTCTTTATTTCTTCCTTGACCAGGTTATCATTGAGTAGAGCATTGTTCAATTTCCACGTATATGTGGGCTTTCTTCCCTTATTGTTATTGAAGACCAGTTTTAGGCCGTGGTGGTCCGATAGCACGCATGGGATTATCTCTATCTTTCTGTACCTGTTGAGGCCCGTTTTTTGACCAATTATATGGTCAATTTTGGAGAAAGTACCATGAGGAGCTGAGAAGAAGGTATATCCTTTTGCTTTAGGATAGAATGTTCTATAAATATCCGTTAAGTCCATTTGGCTCATGATTTCTCTTAGTCTGTCGACATCACTGTTTAATTTCTGTTTCCATGATCTGTCCATTGATGAGAGTGGTGTGTTGAAATCTCCCACTATTATTGTGTGAGGTGCAATGTGTGTTTTGAGCTTTAGTAAGGTTTCTTTTACGTATGTAGGTGCCCTTGTATTTGGGGCATAGATATTTAGGATTGAGAGTTCATCTTGGTGGATTTTTCCTTTGATGAATATGAAGTGTCCTTCCTTATCTTTTTTGATGACTTTTAGTTGGAAATTGATTTTATTTGATATTAGAATGGCTACTCCAGCTTGCTTCTTCTGACCATTTGCTTGGAAAGTTGTTTTCCAGCCTTTCACTCTGAGGTAGTGTCTGTCTTTGTCTCTGAGGTGTGTTTCCTGTAGGCAGCAGAATGCAGGGTCCTCGTTGCGTATCCAGTTTGTTAATCTATGTCTTTTTATTGGGGAGTTGAGGCCATTGATATTGAGAGATATTAAGGAATAGTGATTATTGCTTCCCTTTATATTCATATTTGGATGTGAGGTTATGTTTGTGTGCTTTCATTCTCTTTGTTTTGTTGCCAAGACGATTAGTTTCTTGCTTCTTCTAGGGTATAACTTGCCTCCTTATGTTGGGCTTTACCATTTATTATCCTTTGTAGTGCTGGATTTGTAGAAAGATATTGTGTAAATTTGGTTTTGTCATGGAATATCTTGGTTTCTCCATCAATGTTAATTGAGAGTTTTGCTGGATACAGTAACCTGGGCTGGCATTTGTGTTGTCTTAGGGTCTGTATGACATCAGTCCAGGATCTTCTGGCCTTCATAGTTTCTGGCGAGAAGTCTGGTGTGATTCTGATAGGTCTCCCTTTATATGTTACTTGACCTTTTTCCCTTACTGCTTTTAATATTCATTCTTTATTTTGTGCGTTTGGTGTTTTGACAATTATGTGACGGGAGGTGTTTCTTTTCTGGTCCAATCTATTTGGAGTTCTGTAGGCTTCTTGTATGTCTATGGGTATCTCTTTTTTTAGGTTAGGGAAGTTTTCTTCTATGATTTTGTTGAAGATATTTACTGGTCCTTTGAGCTGGGAGTCTTCACTCTCTTCTATACCTATTATCCTTAGGTTTGATCTTCTCATTGAGTCCTGGATTTCCTGTATGTTTTGGACCAGTAGCTTTTTCCGCTTTACATTATCTTTGACAGTTGAGTCAATGATTTCTATGGAATCTTCTGCTCCTGAGATTCTCTCTTCCATCTCTTGAATTCTGTTGGTGAGGCTTGTATCTACAGCTCCTTGTCTCTTCTTTTGGTTTTCTATATCCAGGGTTGTTTCCATGTGTTCTTTCTTGATTGCTTCTATTTCCATTTTTAATTCCTTCAACTGTTTGATTGTGTTTTCCTGGAATTCTTTCAGGGATTTTTTCGATTCCTCTCTGTAGGCTTCTACTTGTTCTCTAAGGGAGTTCTTCATGTCTTTCTTGAAGTCCTCCAGCATCATGATCAAATATGATTTTGAAAATAGATCTTGCTTTTCTGGTGTGTTTGGATATTCCATGTTTGTTTTGAGGGGAGAATTGGGCTCCGATGGTGCCATGTAGTCTTGGTTTCTGTTGCTTGGGTTCCTGCGCTTGCCTCTCGCCATCAGATTATCTCTAGTGTTACTTTGTTCTGCTATTTATGACAGTGGCTAGACTGTCCTATAAGCCTGTGTGACAGGAGTGCTGTAGACCTGTTTTCCTCTCTTTCAGTCAGTTATGGGGACAGAGTGTTCTGCTTTCTGGCGTGTAGTTTTTCCTCTCTACAGGTCTTCAGCTGTTCCTGTGGGCCTCTGTCTTGAGTTCACCAGGCAGCTTTCTTGCAGCAGAAAATTTGGTCTTACCTGTGGTCCCGAGGCTCAGGTTCGCTCGTGGGGTGCTGCCCACGGGCTCTCTGCAGCAGCAGCAACCAGGAAGACCTGTTCCGCCCCTTCCGGGAGCTTCAGTGCACCAGGGTTCCAGATGGTCTTTGGCTTTTTCCTCTGGCGTCAGAGATGTGTGTGCAGGGAGCAGTCACTTCTGGTTTCCCAGGCTTGTCTGCCTCTCTGAAGGTTTAGCTCTCCCTCCCACGGGATTTGGGTGCCGAGAACTGTTTATCTGGTCTGTTTCTTTCAGGTTCCGGCAGTGTCTCAGGCACAGGGGTCCTGCCGCTCCTGGGCCCTCCCCCACGGGAGCCCAGAGGCCTTATACAGTTTCCTCCTGGGCCAGGGATGTGGGCAGGGGTGAGCAGATTTGGTGGTCTCTTCCGCTCTGCAGCCTCAGGAGTGCCCATCTGACCAGGCGGTTGGGTCTCTCTCTCACCGGGTCTGGGAGCAGAGAGCTGCTGCGGGCCGGGATCCGCGGGTGTGGGACTTCCGGTAAACACAGAACGTGCCCGGTCCTAGAGAAATTCTGCTTTCCTGTGTCCCAAGCTCACCAGGCAGCTTTCTTGCAGCAGAAAATTTGGTCTTACCTGTGGTCCCGAGGCTCAGGTTCGCTCGTGGGGTGCTGCCCACGGGCTCTCTGCAGCGGCAGCAACCAGGAAGACCTGTGCCGCCCCTTCCGGGAGCTTCAGTGCACCAGGGTTCCAGATGGTCTTTGGCTTTTTCCTCTGGCATCCGAGATGTGTGTGCAGGGAGCAGTCACTTCTGGTTTCCCAGGCTTGTCTGCCTCTCTGAAGGTTTAGCTCTCCCTCCCACGGGATTTGGGTGCAGAGAACTGTATATCCGGTCTGTTTCTTCAACCATGCACCTTTTGAATTGACCAATCATGTATAAACTCGAGAATGCCCCTTACCTCCCCTATATAAACCCCTGAGTTTGGGAGCTCGGGGTCGATTCCTCTATCTCCTGTGTGGGATACATATCGACCTGGGATCCCACTGATAAATCTACCTCTTGCTGTTACATCAAGATGGTTACTCGTGATTCCTGGGAGCACCCCACCTCGAGATCGGAGCGAGAGACGGGGCTCCCCGTTTAGGGGTTCGCTTTTTCACCATAAGTTTGGGTACGTTGTACCTTTATTTTCATTAAATACTAAAAAGTCTTTAATTTATTTCTTTATTTCTTCCATGACCAAGTTATCATTGAGTAGAGTGTTATTCAGCTTCCATGTATACGTGAGCTTTCTGTCACTATTGTTGTTATTGAAAACAAGCCTTAGTCCATGGTAATATGATAGGACGCATACAATTATTTCAATCTTATATCTTTTGAGGTCTGTTTTGTGATCAATTATATGGTCAGTTCTGGAGAAGTTACCATGAGGTTGTAAGAAGGTATATTCTTTTGTTTTAGGATGAAATGTTCTATTAATATCTGTTAAGTCCATTTGGTTCATAACTTAGGTTAGTTTCTCTATGTCTCTGTTTAATTTCTGTTTCTATGAGCTGTCCATTGATGAAAGTGGGGTGTTGAAATCTCCCACTGTTATTGTGTGACATGCAATATATGCTTTGAGCTTCAGTAAGGTTTCTTTTATGAAAGCAAGTGCCCTTGCATTTGGAGCATAGATATTCAGGACTGAGAGTTCATCTTGTTGGACTTTTCCTTCGATGAATATGAAGTGTCCTTCCTTATCTTTTCTGAAAACTTTTAGTTGAAAGTTAATTTTATTCGATATGAGAATGGCTACTCCAGCTTTTTTCTTTGGACCATTTGCTTGGGAAATTATTTTCCAGCAATTTACTCTGAGGTAATGTCTGTCATTGTCACTTATGCAGGTTTCCTGTTTGCAGCAAATACTGAGTCCTCTTTAAGTATCCATTCTGTTTGTCCATGTCTTTTTATTAGAGAAATGAGTCCATTGATATTAAGAGATATTAAAGAATAGGATTGTTGTTTCCTGTTTTTTTTTTTGTTGTTATAGGTGGAATTATATTTGTGTATTTCTCTTCCTTTAGTTTTGTTGCAAGAAGATTATTTTGTGCTTTTTGTAAGGTTAGTTTTCCTCCTCATGTTTGAGTTTTTGATCTATTATTCTTTGTAGGACATAAATACCTATCTTAAAGAAATACAGCACAGCACAGGTAAGGAATAGTAGCCCTTAAAAAGGAAACACAGAAATCTCCTGAAGAACTACAGGAAAACACAAACTAACAGGTAAAGGAATTGAACAAAGTCATCCAGAAATTAAAAAGGGAAATAGAGACAATAAAGAAAGCACAAAGGGTGACAACCCTGGAGATGGAAAAAGAAGGAGATCAGGAGTCAGAAACACAAGTATTTTTAATCAGAAATCAAGAGATAGAGGAGAGAATCTCCTCAGCAGAAGATAACAGAAAAAACTGACACAACCATCAAAGATAATGTAAAACGCCAAAAGCTCCTAACCCAAAACATTGAGGAAATCCAAGACACAATGAAAAGATCAACCCTAAGGATAGTAGGTATAGAAGAGAGCTAAGATTTCCAACATAAATGTCCAGTAAATATCTTCAACAAAATTATAGAAGGAAACTTCCCTAAAGAAAAGAAAGACATGCCCATAAACATACAAGAAGTTTACAGAACTCCAAATAGATTGACCAGAAAGGAAATCTGTCCCATCACACAATAGTCAAAACACCAAATGCACAAAGAAAGAATATTAAAAGCAGTAAGGGAAAATATCAAGTAACATATAAAGGTAGACCTATCAGAATTACACCAGACTTCTCACCAGAGACTATTAAAGCCAGAAGATCCTTGGCAGATGTCATACAGACCCTAAGAGAACACAAATCCAGGCTACTCTATCCAGCAAAACTGTCAATTAACAAAGATGGAGAAGCCAATATACTCCATGACAAAACCAAATATACAAAGAACCTATGCATTTATTATGTGTATCTAACTGTGTGTCAGACAGACATCTATATACACATGTAAATAAATTACATATTTACTAAATTACTCAAAAACATTTTACAATATTCAAGTAGACTTATGTGTAGAGCGCTGCGACATGCCGCGCCCCATAGATAGCGCCGGTTTCTGCCTTCCACCCTCCCAACGGTGAGCGCTCCTTGCAGTAAACAAGTCCTTATTTGGCTATATCTGCCTGGCCTGCTAGCTTCTGCATAGTGACAGTTTATCTACATGACCCAAGTGGCTTGCTAGGACTGGCCAGTGCTAGCTATTTAAGTGTGGTGCAGGGCATTCCCTGGAGAGAGAGAGAGAAAGAGAGAAGAGAGGAGAAAGAAAAGAGAGAGAGCCAGAAGAGATAGAGGTCAGAAGTTTGTATCAAGTTTCCTGAGTAAAACTGCTTGAAGAAGATCTCCTGTGGTTGTGTCTTCCTTGTTGGTCGAGGTTGGGCGAGGCACATATGTACACACATGCCAACATATATACACATGTACAAGTATGGCTGGTATATACACACGGGTTAGGTGTCTTTTTTGCACATCTGACTTTATAAATGTATGTAGTGGGGGGGCATGGTGTGATGTGTTTATATTTATGTGTGAATGCACACCCTTTTGTGTGTAAACACATGTGGAAGTCAGAGGAAAAGGTCATATGTAGGTTCTCACTCCTTACCTTGTCCTGGGCAGGCTCTATTGCTACTACCACTGAATAGTCATGGCTAACTTGATCCACCTTACCATATGACCTGTGGTATCCACATCAACCATGCCCATGCTTATTTCATATGGATTAGTTTTTGATATGGTGGGTGTTTGTGGCAAGGTCTTTTCCTTAATGAATAAAGATTTCAGGGCACCAATCACTGGACATATACTTCCAGGTTAGACTTCCAGGTTGGAGGGAGAAAGAGAGGATGACAAAAGGGCCTTGTGGATTGTTGGATTGTGGGAGAACTTGGGGTAGGTGATATAATGAACTAGAGCCTCCCACTTAGATTTCCGATCAGTCAGGATCAGCCACTGAAGGATTTCATTTACTATGGCTTACTAATAAGGATGTTAGTAGTTGTACCCAGTGATTGAATTATGTGTTGATTCTAAACTAAGTTTGTGTGGCGTTTGCCTTCACACAGCTTCTCAACTGATTTCCAGAGATAGGTACAGCCCCACTCCCACCCCCCCCACCCCCCAGCCAGCCGATAAATTTGGATGCTCGAGTCTGAGGTTTGTAATTGTTGTGAATTTCTAAGGTGACTTAGCAAATTGGGTGAGATTTCTGGAGCTCCAGGCCAGAAAGTCTGTCAAGATGAGAACAGCCCACCAGGGTCAAATGACCCATTGGTGCCATGTGACCTGCTGGTACATGGGGTAATATGGGATGGTGCCCTCTCCGGTATTTCACGCTGCAGGTGTTCAAATTCAGTTTGAACCAAAATGAGTACTTTGGTATTAAAGCCTAAGTTTTAACCAATAACAATATTCCAGCACTGACATTATATATTCCTAGCATAAAGCATCCCTTGGGATCTGTACGGTTCAGAATGAGTTCTCTGTATTTAATCTTTTCACAAGATTCAACCTAATTCCCAGCTCCTTTGGAGGTCACCAACTCCACTATAGGCTGTTCTCCTATGGCACCAAACCTGGGCACAAAATGTACAATGTTATCAGGTTGATTGTACTCCCATGAATCCATTTCCTTTCACTTTCCTCTTTGTTCAGCTACTGATGGCTTTTGGTTGTCTTTTTAAGTAGCCATACACATACCATCTTTTACATTGTCTTTTACAGAGAGGCTCTATGGCTAGTGTCAGTACCTCAATCACTTAAAATCTTCCCCTTCATAGTCTCAAGAGTTATTTCCTCACATTCGTCAAATGGTTTTCAATATTACTTCCACTTAAAAGCATATCCTGATTTTCAAAAGAGAACCTCGTAGTTAGTTTTATTCCATATTCAATTTTTATATCATGTCCTGCTGACCCTGTTTCCCTAAAACTTAAGGTAATCCCCAAATCCTAGCAGAAACTCAATGCAATCCTGATGAAAGAATGAGCAAATCTCTCAAGATTCAAAAAAAGTCACAGAAGAAAAATGTTATAATGTTATTATGATTAATTTATTGTGTCTTGAGATCTCATAGCTATTTTGTGTTTGAAACTATTACTTACATTCTAAACTCAACTCAGGTATTATGTTTTCGGAGGACATACTAAGACAGTCCACACACAATGACAGGTATAAGCAGGTGATATAGACACACTTCCTAAGCCCTGTCATACCACCTGCACATTTTCTTAAAACTTTTCATATTTTAATACATTGTGCTGACCTGCCTGTGCCACCACTATACTGTAAAAGTCACCAGTGCTAATTTTCTCTCCTCAAATTTGTCTGCTCAGTGTTTACCATGTTTCCTGCCTGTCCCTCTACTGCTTAAAAATGATTTTGGACTTAAACCAATTTTTCTTTTAGTATTGCATGAAAGAGAAAGAGAAAAGGATCATTATATTTTCAAGAGGTGTTATTTATTGAAGTGGAATCACCGTATTAATGGGAATAGAAAAAGGTTTTGGGGACAGAGCTGAGAGGATTAGTGCTTATCTACCCTGCACTGGAGCCTGGGCTTATTTCAAACACTGAAAGAAAAAAGCAGCAATACAAGTGGGTGATTGTACATGCACATACACACACACACACACACACACGCACACGCACACACACACATTCATATACATACATATGCATTCACAAACACCTACATACATTCATATACATGCACATATATGCAAACACTCATACAAACATATACACAAATAGACGCATGTTTGCATGTGCACGAGTGCACAGACTTATAGGCCAGAACCAGGAACATCTTTTTTTTTTTTTTTTTTTTTGTTGTTGTTGTTCTGGTTATACATTTGTGCCTTTGCTGTGGAAACAGAATGTCCACATACTGCATTAATAGAAGCTGTAGTTGTGTCTCTGTAAGGATAGTTAAGAGGCCCGGGGTAACCTGCCTTATAAGAGCACTGTGTCACAAATAAATTCGTTTGTCATGAGGATATGTTCTCAGATTCCCGGGATTCATGAAAAACCTGATATGACAGTAGGTGCCAAGAACTCCACTGCTGGGATAGAAGAGCAACTGGCCAATCTATGGAGCTCTTTGCTTTGCCAGCCTGGTTGAACCAATGAATTCCAGGTTCAGATGAGATACAGTGAATCTTAAAGGTTTTGACCAAAAATTGACAAGAGATTTAGAGCTGTCCTCTGTCCTCCTCAGACACATGCATACTTATACACACCTGTCCGCATACATAGTGTATGTACAGCTCTCCCCCAACACCTAGTTTCATCTCAAGGTTTTTCTATAATTGTTTCTTATCTCCTCATTCTTTTTTTATTTTTTTAACTGTGTTCATGTGTGTGTGTCCATGTACATGTAAGTGAAGTTTCATTTAGTTGACATAAAACTGTTTTGAGTTGGATATATGTTGATTCGGTGTCTCTTGGGTGCTAAGAACTGAACTTGGGTACTCTGAAGGACTAGCAAGTGCTCTTCATTCTACCCATTGTCTTTTATGGGTGTGTCCTTTTTTCTCTATCACCAGTCCCATTACCAGACTTCTCACATAATAGTTTTGCCTATATGGAACCACCGTCTCTGTTTCACAATGAGCTCTGTATGATGCACCGTGCCATTCTATTAAACAATCAGAACAGATTTTTTGGGTGAAGGGTGCAGTTTGTCCTGGTTTTGGGCAAGTGGTTTACCCTCTACATCCATGTAAATATCTCAGAAATGCAAAAACGTAACTGTCTTTCTTCACAGAGGTAACACAATATACAAAGTCTTACATATGTTAAAGAATGTTAGTGCAGGCTGAGCAGAGATCTTGATTGATAATATACATGGTATATAAGCATAGGAAGTCATGTTTGACTTGCAGCACCTATGAAAACAGGGCAGAGCACTGTGTGTCAGTGTTACCAGTGCTGGCAAGGCAAAGACAAGGTAATCCCTGGAACACTTTGGCCTACTCACTTAACAAAATCACTGAGGTTCAAGAGAACTGAAAGGCTTTATCTCAAAATAAGATGACATATGATTGAGGAAGTCTTGTGCTGACTTCTGGTCACCTACACCAATCTGTACATGCACAGACCAAAAGGATATTGAAATTGACAACCTGTAGCTAACCCTGTCTAAACCACAGTCATGGGAGGGATTCTGTACAGCACACAGGCATTGTTTATAGTCTAGATTCATTTGACATGGATGGGAACCTGTGTTTTCAACTATTTCAAGAGACATCCAGTCTTATCTCACATCTGAGGGTGAGGAAAATGAATAGATGCCAAAATAAACAATAAGAGGTTTCTTATCCAATTGAGTGGGATTTTAGATTTTTGAGTTTGAGGTCAGGTGTCATCAACATTCATCTCCCACCGACCACATGATAAGGAAAACATTTTACTTGGTTAATAAAGACTTTGTTTCATTCTTCCAACAACATGAGCAGAATGAAGGGAAGTGGGATGTAAGTTCTCTGAACATTTTCAGGAATCTCCAAATCAGGCTAGTTCCATTTGTGTTTCATTATCTATCCCTACTCTTAACAATTCCTGAACACAAAATGAAACTCCTAAATTCAATACCACATCTAGAAAGCACTCTTTGTATTCAATTTTATAAGCTCGAGGTAAGTGCTTTGGAGGAAATATAATACACACTCTTAATGGCAACAGAGAGCTTTCACTGTTTTCCAAATGGATAAAAACATTTTTTCAATTGTAACATATCAAGGGAAAACATGTTTACTTTGCTGTTCTTTATATACAATCTGATGTAGGATATAAATATCACTATACCTCAGGCAATAATTGTAGATACACAGGTCACGTCGATAGTACTTGAGCTCCAGCAATCTGTTCCTTAAATCACTTAGTAATGCAGTTTAAAATTCTTCCATGTATGAATGCACGCTCCCCTTTTTCATACAGAAAGTCGGGATGCCGGGGTTGGGGATTTAGCTCAGTGGTAGAACCCTTGCCTAGCAAGCTCAAGGCCCTGGGTTCGGGTCCCCAGCTCCGAAAAAAAAAAAGGAAAATTAAAGAAAAAAAAAAAAGAAAGTCGGGATGCCCTCTTTAGTTTTTGATGTGAAGCAAGAACACAGGCAAAGGGGAGTTCACAAGACATGAAACTGCAGATTTTTCTGGTGTTCAACAAACTCTTTTTTTGATTTTGAGACAGGATTATTTTGTGGAGATCTAGCTCTCCTGGAACAATGTCTGCAGACATCCTTTAACTCACAGTGATTCACCTGATCTGCTGGGATTAAGAGTGTGGGCGATCACCACCCTGCAACAAACTCAGTTCAAGCAAAAGGGATATAAGTTAGAGAATTATCACTTAGTATTAATGTAATAAAAAATAAAGAATACAGTTGTGTCAGTGGGAAAAATATATAACTCATCATCAATAGCAAAATTGGAGTCACAGAAAAGGCTTAATGGTGAAGAGAATATACAGCTCTTACAGAGCACCTGACTTTAGCACCCAGTACTGGGTTCAGAATTCTCTCACCAGCATATAAGTCTAATTCCAGGCAATACGACACCCCCTTCTAACCTCTGAAAGAACGGCAGTGACATGTCAATACACGTATAATTTAAACAAAACAAAGGCTTTCAAAAGTGAAAATTTTCTTTTTTTCATTGGATATTTCATTTATTTACATTTTAAAAGTAGTCCCCTCTCCCAGTTTCCCCTCCAGAAACTTCCTATCCAATACTTCTGATTCTATGAGGGTGCAAACCCACCCACCCACCAGCTCTTGACCCTCTCCTCAATCCTACCCACCCCCGCCTTGGCATTCCACTACACTGGGGCATTGAATATGCCCAGCACCAAGGGCCTCTACTTTCCTTGATGTATGACAAGGCCATCCTCTGCTACATGTGCAGCTGGAACAATGGGTCACTCCATGTTTACTCTTTGGTTGGTGTTTTAGTCCCTGATAGCTCTAAGGGGTGTGCTTGTTTGATATTGTTGTTCAGCTACTTCAGTCCTTTCTCTAATTCCTCCATTGGGAACAACTTGTTCAGTCTAATTGTTGGCTACAAGCACCTGCTCTGTAATTTTCAGGCTCTGGCAAAGCCTCTCAGGAGACATCTATCAGGATCCTCTCAGAAAGCACTTCCTGAGATCTGCAATAGTGTCTGGGTTTGGAGTCTGTATAGAGAATATATCCCCAGGTGGGGTTGTCACCGGGTGGCTTTTCCTTAAGTCTCTACTTCACACTTTTTCTCCAAATTTCCTCCCTTCAGTATTTTGTTCCCCCTTCAAGAAAGGACTGAAGCATCCACTCTTTGGTCTTTCTTCTTCTTGAACTTCATGTGGTCTGTGGATTGTATCTTGGGTATTCCAAACTTTAGGGCTAATATCCACTTAACTGTGAGTGCATACTATGTGTCTTCTTTTGTGACTGGGTTATCTCACTCAGGTTGATATTTTCCAGTTGCATCCATTTGCCTAAAAATTTCATGAAGTCACTGTTTTTGATATCTGAGTAGTACTCCATTTGGGTAAATGTACCACATTTTCTGTATAGACTCCCCTGTTTAAGAACATCTGGTTTCTTTTCAGCTTCTGGCTGTTATAAATAAGGCTGCTATGAACATAGTGGAGCATGTGTTCTTGTTATATGTTGGAGCATCTTTTGGGTATATGCCCAGGAGTGGTATAGTTGGGTCTTCAGGTAGTGCTATGCTCAGTTTTCTGAAGAACCACCAGACTGATTTCCACAGTGGTTGTATCAGCTTGCAATCCCACCAACAATGGAGGAGTGTTCCTCTTTCTCCACATTCTCATCAGCATCTGCTGTCATCTGAGTTTTGACTGGCTTTGCCTTTCTGACTGGTATGAGATGGAATCTCAGGCTTATTTTAATTTGCATACCTTGATAAGTAAGTGTGTTGAACATTTCTTTAGATGCTTCTCAACCATTCAGTATACCTCAGTTAGAATTCTTTGTTTAGTACTATACCCCATTTTGAATAGAGTTATTTGGTTGTTGACTACAACTTCTTGAATTTTTTTGTGTATAAGCCCTTTTTCAGATATAGGATTGGTGAAGATCTTTTCACATTTTTTTTGGTTGACATTTTGTCCTATTGACATTGTCCTTTACTTATAGAAACTAAAATTTTATGTAGTCCACTTTACTGACTCTGATCTTAGAGCATAAGTCACTGGTGTTTTGTTCAGGAAAATTTCCAAACTGTCCATGTGTTCAAGGTTCACTTCTCTTCTATTAGTTTCCATTGATGTTAAGAGATGAAGGACAAGTGATTGTTGCTAACTATAATTTTAGTTGTTAGATGTGGAATTATGTTCATGTGGCTATCTTCTTTTGAGTTGTTGAGAAATTAATTTCTTGATTTTTCTAGTGTGTAGTTTTCCTCCTTGAGTGGAAGTTTTCCATCTATTATCCTTTATAGGTCTAGATTTGTGGAAAGATATTGTGTAAATTTGATTTTTGTCATGGAATATATTGGTTTTTCCCTTTATGGTAATTGAGAGTTTCACTGGATATAATAGCCTGGGCTTGCATATTTGTTCTGTTAGGGTCTGTCTGACATCTGCCCAAGATATTCTGTCTTTTCTAGGCTATGATATGTGCCTTGAATTTCTGATCGTTTCATGAGTTTTAACTTGAAGGGGTTTTGTATTTTGTCAAATGCTTTTTTAGCATCTTATGAGATGATACTGTGATTTCATTTTTTGAGTTTCTTTATATTGTAAATTACATTGATGAATTTCCATATATTAAACAATCCTTTCATTCTTGGAATGAAGCCAACTTGTTGGTGGTACATGATCTCTTGAATGTATTCTTTCATTCTATTTGCAAATTATTTTATTGTGCAATTTTGCATTGATTTTCTAAAGCTAAATTGGTCTGAAGTTCTCTTTCTTTGTTGGGTCTGTGTGTGGTTTAGGTATCAGAGTAAATGTGGATTCATAGAATGAATAGGGCAGTGTTCTTTCTCTTTCTATTTTTATAGGATAGGATGAAGAATGTTGGTATTAGATCTTCTTTGAAGGTCTGGTCAAATTCTGCACTAAAAGCATCTAGCCATAGGCTTCTTTTATTTGGGAGGGGGGACTTGGGAGACTTTTCATCTTTTAATGTATCTAATCCTCTATTTTGTAGGGGTTTTGGATCTGTTTAGATAGTTTACCGGATCCTGATTTAACTTTGTTACATGGTATCTGTCTAGAAAAACCATCCATTTCATCTAGAATTTCCAGTTTATTATTTGCTTTTCAAGTAATATCTAATGATTTTATTAAACTTCCTTAGTTTCTATTTTTATATCTTTCTTTACATTTCTGATTTTGTAGAGTTGATATACTGTCTCTGTACCCTTCAATTTGCTTGGTTCTGGGTTTATCTAGCTTGTTGGTTTTTTTCAAAGAACTTGTTTTTAGTTTTGTTGATTCTTTGTATCTTTCTATTTGCTTATGTTGTTACTGAAGATCTGCCTCAGTGTGTGGTGATCTGATAGAATTTTAATCATCATGTATTTGTTGAGGTTTGTTTTATGTCTGATAATATGGTCAGTTTTTGCGAATGTACCATGTGGTGATGAGAAGAATAGGGCACACTGTTCTGTAAATGTCTGTTAAATCCATTTGATTCATAACTTTTACTAGTTTCACAGTGGCTCTGTTTAGTACCATTCACAGGTGAGAGTGGGGATGTTGAAGTCTCCCACTAATATTTTGTGAGGTTCAATGTGAGTTTTGAGCTTGAGCAATGTTTTTTTTTTATTACAAATATGGTTATCCTTGCATTTGGTGTGTAGTTTGCTTTTTATAATTGAGAGTTCACTTAATTGAATTTTTTTCTTTTTTGAGTATTTAGTATCATCTCTTTTGATAACTTTCAGTTGAAAATCTATTTTAATAGATATTGAAATGGCTACTTCAGCTTGTTTCTTGGGACAATAAATTAATAAATTAATTAAAAATAAAAATAAAAACAAACAAACAAACAAAACATTTTTCCAGCCTTTTACTCTGATGTAGAGGGTATCTTTGTCACTGATATGTATTTGCTATATGTATCAAAATCCTAGGACTTGTTGAAATATCCAGTCCCTTAGCCGATGTCCTTTTATTTTGGAATTGAGTCCATTGATGTTGAGAGATATTAAAGGCCAATTAGTTTTGATTCATTTATTTTTGTTGTTGTAGGCCATATTTATGTTTGTGTGGTTCTTTCCACTGGGTTTTTTGTGAGATGATTTTCTTGAATTTATTGTGTGTAATTGCCCTTTTTGTGTTGGAATTGTTCTTTTAGTAGCTTCTATAGGGCTGAGTTAATAGACATATGTTGTTTACATTTGGTTTTGTCATGGACTATCTTGTTTTCCCCATCTATGGTGATTGAAAATTTTGCTGGGCATAGTAGCTTAAGTTGGCATTTCTGTTTTCTTAGGGTCTGCATGACATCACTCCAGGATCTTCTAGCTTTCAGAGTAACTGTTGAGAAGTCAGGTGTAGTTCTTATAGGTCTATCTTCATGTTTCTTCACCTTTTCCCCTTACAACTTTTAATATTCTTTCTTTGTTCTGTGCATTTAAAGTACATTTTTAGACATTTCTTTATTTGGGTTATGGACATTTTCTCCTATAATTTTGTTTCTCGCTCTTTGAATTGGGTATCTTTACTCTCTTCTATTCCTATCATTCTTAGGTTTTGTCTTTTCAGTGTATCCTGGATTTCCTAGATGTTTGGGTTGGGAGCATTTTTCACTCATCATTTTCTTTGATTGTTTTGTCAGTATCTTCTATGGTACCTTTTATACCTGAGATTCTCCATTTTTATCCCTTGTATTCTGTTGGTTATGTTTGCATCTGCAACTCCTGATCTGTTTCTTAGGATTGCTATTTCCTGGTTTGCTTGTATTTGTGATTTCTTTATTGTTTCAGTTTATGTTTTTAGGTCCTCTAAGGTTTTGATCAGTTCGTTCACCAGTTTTTGTTTTCCTTTTTTTCTTTAAGGGATTCATGTGCTTCCTCTTTAAGGACTTTTCCCTCATCACCTCTGTTTTCTGGTATTCCTTTAAGGGAGTTATTCCTTCTCTCTGTAATGTCCTTTATAATTGTCATGAAATAGGATTTTATGCCAGAATTTTGCTTTACAGGCTTGCCCTGGTAAAAGAATTGAGTTCTGAAGGTACCAAGTGGCATCTGTTTCTGTTGCATATTTTCTTGTCCTTGCCTCTTATCATGTGGTTAACTCTGGTGTTAACTGGCCTTGTTGTCTCTGACTAGAGCCTGTTTCTTCTTGTAAGCAGGTGGAGTTCTGTGATCTATATTAGAACAGGGTTCTGAGAGTCAAACAGTGCTGTTTATGGTTAGGGAGGCCTCATGTGTCCCTAGAAAGGGCCAGCCCACTCTGATTCTGATTATGGCAGATCTCATGGGAGATATCTGTGTCTGGGTGTGGGAGAGAGGTTGAAATGACCAGTCTGCTCCAAGCAGGAGTCATAGACCAGAAGGAAAACGTCTCTAGAGCAGGGCAGATATGTCCCGAGTACACTGGCCTCCACTGGGGTCCCTCCTAGAGCAGGTATGGAGCCATCTCACTTGTGAATCTAGTTATGATAGAACTTTTAGAAAATAGGCCATGTCTGGGTTTGTGTGTGTGTGTGTGTGTGTGTGTGTGTGTGTGTGTGTGTGTGTGTGTATGCGGGTCTGGAGCACTTGATCTGTCCCTGGCAAAAAAAAGCCAAAAGGAAGGAAACAATAGAAGATATTATGTACAATATTAGGAAATACATTGCCATGCAGATGAATGGATTTGATGCCACTTGGATTTGATCTTGGCACTTGAGAAGCTGAGGAAAATGGACTACTTTTGCTTCATAATTTAAGTACAATCATAGGAACATAGGTGAACAAGAAATGCAAATGTGGACTTACCGAGATGGTAATTTCTTGTTCCCAGAAGACAAAAAGATACCCATTTAAACAGGATCTACAGGGAAAAGTAGAGAGTCTATAAAATACCCAAACCAATTTTCATTTAGAGGACTCCCATCCTGAGGACCTGTCACTGAAGAAATCTGGCAGTTATATTGGTTTTCCGTCTACCTTCCTGGTTTATGTTCTAAAATCTTGAATTCTTTGTCCAAAAGGAACAAGCTTGAAAAAAAACTTGAACAACTGCCAGTAGGCCAGTTACATAATGAGATCCTGACTCAAGCTGATGAAGAACAACACCAATAGAACAATCTGGGCTACATAAAGAGGCCCCAATTAAGAAAATAAACAACAAAAGGAGAACAAAGCAGAAGAAACCACAGACAGATAAATGGATGTAGACTGCTACAAAAGAACAATGAGGTTTGAGTCTGTTACATGTCGTCTCATGAGAATGTAAGGTATATAGAGAGAAAACAGAGAAGAAAGAGTGGAAATTAGAGCAGAAGAGATTGGGATACTGTAGTTAGTTAGGAGGTGCTTGGAATTAGGAAAATATTCTAGAAGTGAAAAGTGGTTTGGGCAAAGTATTGAATTTTCTTAGCACCACTTGACAAATGTAAAATTCCAAATGGTTGAATAACCAGAAGGGCAAAGTTTGTATCATGTGTATAAAAACTACAAAAAGAAAAAAAAATCACTTTTAAAAAAGTGGTCTAAGAAAAGAGTCACCTATGTACAGGTGAGTTTTCAAACAAAGGGAAGAAACTAAACTGAAATAAACAAGGAATTGAGTGTCCTGTAAGGAGGAATCTAGAAAGGTTGACAAAGCTCTAATCAAACATGACACAATTTGAAAGTTAGGAGAGGGAATAGAGTATGTTGGAGAATTTGGAAGGAGCTGGGGAGGAGAGAAATATAATTAAATTATAATTTCCAAAAAGAAATTCAAAAGTGACTCTCATTTCAAATAATTAATAATGAAATTTATTTTGAATACAGACCATCTAAAGGACAATATTTCAAATGTCAATGTAAATGGCCTTGTCAAATATCCATCAGAGGAAACAAAATGTTGGAGTCAGACTTATAGTCAAGAAGAGCTGAGCTGTGGCACACAGAGAACACAACTTTAGCATAAAGCCAATGTCTGGAGAGGCAGAAAGGACTCACTCCATTTTGCCTCCTACCCCATGTCACACAGACTAGGTAATGTAGAAAACAGGGAAGATTAGCAAAGATTACCTTTCCAAGATTCCTTCAATTTGGAATATTATCTGATGTTTATAAAATTCAAATGACTTAGTTACAGCTGCTTCTAGGATCAAGATAGAACAGAGGACAGGACAATAAAATTACTTGTATTGCAGTTTCTGTTTATTCACTTTGTAGTTATTGGTCACCTCTATACTGTATCTCTTCCAGATTAATTATCTGAATAGTCTGGAGTCTACTGTCTGTTTTCACAGAAAAGTCTATTCAGGAGGACAAACAGATTGTCTGGAAACAGTGACAACTGACAAAAGTAAGGTGGGAGGAAGAACAGACAGATAAGTTTTCTGTGTCAGAAGCTGCCAACTTTATTACAAAGGCATATTGTCATTGAAACATAGGAAAATGACTGTTGGTCTAGAAGAGACACAGTAATCCCCTTGGAAATATCATGACTCAATAAGTTTTGCTTTTTTCCCTCTATTGGTAGCAGGTGTTCAGTTCCAAAGTTAGAGTTGGAGATCAAACTGAAGCTCTACATGGAGCACAATAGACCATCCTTTCAAAAAGGTACACAGAGGATCACAATAATACAAAGATAAGATTTGAATTTTTCAAGTATCCCTAAAACCATAAAGAGGACCCAGTGTCTTCAAATCCCATTTAAGCTAGTTTTCTTATTGCTCTAATCAAATACCTGATTGAAAGTATCTCAAGACAGGAAGATTTTATTTCTGCTCAAGGTCTGAAGGCACAGTCCATCATGGTGGTTAAGGCATAGTTACAGGAGTAAGGCAACTGCTCTCACAGCGTCCACGGTAAGGAAACAGAGTGAGATGGATGCTGGATGCTGCTGCAGAGCTTGTACCCCCACCTGCAGAACCCTAAGCAATGGAGTAGTTTGATCAATAGTTGAAGTGTGTCCTTGTACCTCAAATGATATAATCTAATATAGAAAAATGCAACACAGCTATGCCCACAGATAGGTCTTCTCTGTAATACTAGATCCCATCAATTTAATCCAAATAGTAAACACCAGTGTTATTTAACCTCAGGAATTTATAAAGGCCTATGAGCAAATGAGTCTTTTACCTCTTCTGGAGGAAAAATCAGATGACATATGTGGCCATGGAAAAAGCAATCACTATCTCAGTTGATAGAGGGAAAGAGAAAGATCCTTGAGAGTAGAAACAAGGGAGTAGAAAAACCACTTGCCTTCTAGGCGCAAAGGAACTAGCGCCATAAATGGAAACCAGCCTTGTATATTGATCCATTCCTATGTGTAGCTGAAAGAAATTTTCCTGATTAATATCAGGATTCTTATCTATATAATCATTGATAACATAAGTTGCTTCTTAAACACTCAGTTATAGTTAGATTTCCCAATTTTAATGGTTAAAGGTTTAATGGCTAAAGGTTTAGGTCTGTGTGTGTGTGACACATGATCTAGATACTTTCATTTTTCTATTTATAATTTTATTTGGCTGTTACTAGTATCACCTGTATGATGCAGACAATGTGTGGGAATTCCTTCCCTTATAGCTGTACTTCAGTTCCTCCTTTCTGTAAGAGTAAAAAAAGGTGCCTCTGTGAACAAGAATATATACCCTCTATTTCCAATGAAACTTTGTGCCTAGAACGCGTGTCCAGTAGCAGGCATGACTTACGCTCAAGACCTTAATGCAATTAGCATATGGGAAAGCCTGTATATCAAGTGCCAACATGGTTGATCAAATATGCACTTATTCTTCTAATTGGTATTTAAAGGAGTTGGTAGGCACAGCACTTGTGTTCAAGGAGATTTTTGCAGAATGATGTGACTTCAAACTCCTGACTTTGATGTGACGTTGATGCGTGGCATTGTCACCATTTTAACCAAAAGAAGTTCATTGGATTCTATTTTACCCATGTAACTAATGGCTTTACTCATATCACATTTGTATGAAAATATTTCCTTTTCTCCCAGTCGCAAAGTTTGTAAGCACCATTTATTTAGTTTTCCCCAGTATGTATAGACACTTGGAGGGATGTATGTGTATGAATCACAGCAGAACCCTCTAAATGAGATACTGAATGAATTGTTATTTAATTAAAAATCAAACCAAGGCTGAAGATAAAATGAATGTCTGATCACTTGGATGGTCCCTGTCTGAAAAATTCGACTAATGATAAACAAACATTACAAAACACTTGATTGAAACATAGGTTGCCATGAAGGTGACAAGCCCCAAGTAGTGACTATATTAAGATCAAGGAATAATAATAAGTAATCTGATGGAGGCTTCCTGGCAGTAGGAAGGTAAAATGGTTTGAAAATACTTTCCAACACTGACCAAGGTGAAGGCAGATGAATTGTTGTTAAGGTGTCCTGAAAGACACTTTTGCAAATTTGAACTTAATTTTCCTCATCTTGGTCACCAAGTGTCTCAGTTTTAGATAAAATGCTGAATGCTTAAGAAGTGGTTGTACCGCCCGAAAGCAGAACACTCTGTCCCCATAACTGACTGAAAGAGAGGAAAACAGGTCTACAGCACTCCTGACACACAGGCTTAGAGGACAGTCTAGCCACTGTCAGAAATAGCAGAACAAAGTAACACTAGAGATAATCTGATGGCGAGAGGCAAGAGCAGGAACCCAAGCAACAGAAACCAAGACTACATGGCATCATCGGAGCCCAATTCTCCCACCAAAACAAACAAGGAATATCCAAACATACCAGAAAAGCAAGATCTAGTTTCAAAATCATATTTGATCATGATGCTGGAGGACTTCAAGAAAGTCATGAAGAACTCCCTTAGGGAAACACAGGAAAACATTAATAAACAAGTAGAAGCCTAAAGAGAGGAATCGCAAAAATCCCTGAAAGAATCGCAAAAATCCCTGAAAGAATTCCAGGAAAACACAGTCAAACAGTTGAAGGAATTAAAAATAGAATTAGAAGCAATCAAGAAAGAACACATGGAAACAACCCTGGATATAGAAAACCAAAAGAAGAGACAAGGAGCTGTAGATACAAGCCTCACCAACAGAATACAAGAGATGGAAGAGAGAATCTCAGGAGCAGAAAATTCCATAGAAATCATTGACTCAACTGTCAAAGATAATGTAAAGCGGAAAAAGCTACTGGTCCAAAACATACAGGAAATCCAGGACTCAATGAGAAGATCAAACCTAAGTATAATAGGTATAGAAGAGAGTGAAGACTCCCAGCTCAAAGGACCAGTAAATATCTTCAACAAAATCATAGAAGAAAACTTCCCTAACCTAAAAAAAGAGATACCCATAGGCATACAAGAAGCCTACAGAACTCCAAATAGATTGGACCAGAAAAGAAACACCTCCCGTCACATAATAGTCAAAACACCAAATGAACAATATAAAGAAAGAATATTAAAAGCAGTAAGGGAAAAAGTCAAGTAACATATAAAGGCAGACCTATCAGAATCACACCAGACTTCTCGCAGGAAACTATGAAGGCCAGAAGATCCTGGACTGATGTCATACAGACCCTAAGAAAACACAAATGCCAGCCCAGGTTACTGTATCCTGCAAAACTCTCAATTAACATAAATGGAGAAACCAAGATATTCCATGACAAAACCAAAGTTACACAATATCTTTCTACAAATCCAGCACTACAAAGGATAATAAATGGTAAAGCCCAACATAAGGAGGCAAGCTATACCCTAGAAGAAGCAAGAAACTAATCGTCTTGGCAACAAAACAAAGAGAATGAAAGCACACAAACATAACCTCACATCCAAATATGAATATAACGGGAAGCAATAATCACTATTCCTTAATATCTCTCAACATCAATGGCCTCAACTCCCCAATAAAAAGAAATAGATTAACAAACTGGATATGCAACGAGGACCCTGCATTCTGCTGCCTACAGGAAACACACCTCAGAAACAAAGACAGACACTACCTCAGTGTGAAAGGCTGGAAAACATTTTTCCAAGCAAATGGTCAGAAGAAGCAAGATGGAGTAGCCATTCTAATATCAAATAAAATCAATTTTCAACTAAAAGTCATCAAAAAGATAAGGAAGGACACTTCATATTCATCAAAGGAAAAATCCACCAAGATGAACTCTCAATCCTAAATATCTATGCCCCAAATAAAAGGGCACCTACATATGTAAAAGAAACCTTACTAAAGCTCAAAACACACATTGGACCTCACACAATAATAGTGGGAGATTTCAACACCCCACTCTCATCAATGGACAGGTCATGGAAACAGAAATTAAACAGCGATGTAGACAGACTAAGAGAAGTCATGAGCCAAATAGACTTAACGGATATTTATAGAACATTCTATCCTAAAGCAAAAGGATATACCTTTTTCTCAGCTCCTCATGCTACTTTCTCCAAAATTGACCATATAATTGGTCAAAAAACGGGCCTCAACAGGTACAGAAAGATAGAAATAATCCCATGCGTGCTATCGGACCACCACGGCCTAAAACTGGTCTTCAATAACAATCAAGGAAGAATGTCCACATATACTTGGAAATTGAACAATGCTCTACTCAATGATAACCTGGTCAAGGAAGAAACAAAGAAAGAAATTAAAAACTTTTTAGAATTTAATGAAAATGAAGGTACAACATACCCAAACTTATGGGACACAATGAAAGCTGTGCTAAGAGGAAAACTCATAGCGCTGAGTGCCTGCAGAAAGAAACAGGAAAGAGCATATGTCAGCAGCTTGACACCACACCTAAAAGCTCTAGAACAAAAAGAAGCAATTACACCCAGGAGGAGTAGAAGGCAGGAAATAATCAAACTCAGAGCTGAAATCAACCAAGTAGAAACAAAAAGGACTATAGAAAGAATCAACAGAACCAAAAGTTGGTTCTTTGAGAAAATCAACAATATAGATAAACCCTTAGCCAGACTAACGAGAGGACACAGAGAGTGCGTCCAAATTAACAAAATCAGAAATGAAAAGGGAGACATAAAAATAGGTTCAGAGGAAATTCAAAAAATCATCAGATCTTACTATAAAAACCTATATTCAACAAAACTTGAAAATCTTCAGGAATTGGACAATTTCCTAGACAGATACCAGGTACCGAAGTTAAATCAGGAACAGATAAACCAGTTAAACAACCCCATAACTCCTAAAAAAATAGAAGCAGTCATTAAAGTCTCCCAACCAAAAAGAGCCCAGGTCCAGACGGGTTTAGTGTAGAATTCTATCAAACCTTCATAGAAGACCTCATACCAATATTATCCAAACTATTCCACAAAATTGAAACAGATGGATCACTACCGCATACCTTCTACGAAGCCACAATTACTCTTATACCTAAACCACACAAAGCACAACAAAGAAAGAGAACTTCAGACCAATTTCCCTTATGAATATTGACGCAAAAATACTCAACAAAATTCTGGCAAACCGAATTCAAGAGCACATCAAAACAATCATCCACCATGATCAAGTAGGCTTCATCCCAGGCATGCAGGGATGGTTTAATATACGGAAAACCATCAACGTGATCCATTATATAAACAAACTTAAAGAACAGAACCACATGATCAAAGCATTTGACAAAATTCAACACCCCTTCATGATAAAAGTCCTGGAAAGAATAGGAATTCAAGGCCCATAACTAAACATAGTAAAAGCCATATACAGCAAACCAGTTGCTAACATTAAACTAAATGGAGAGAAACTTGAAGCAATCCCACTAAAATCAGGGACTAGACAAGGCTGCCCACTCTCTCCCTACTTATTCAATATAGTTCTTGAAGTTCTAGCCAGAGCAATCAGAAAACAAAAGGAGGTCAAGTGGATACAGATCGGAAAAGAAGAAGTCAAAATATCACTATTTGCAGATGATATGATAGTATATTTAAGTGATTCCAAAAGTTCCGCCAGAGAACTACTAAAGCTGATAAACAACTTCAGCAAAGTGGCTGGGTATAAAATTAACTGAAATAAATCAGTTGCCTTCCTCTATACAAAAGAGAAACAAGCGGAGAAAGAAATTGGGGAAACAACACCATTCATAGTAGACCCAAATATTATAAAGTACCTCGGTGTGACTTTAACAAAGCAAGTAAAAGATCTGTACAATAAGAACTTCAAGACACTGAAGAAGGAAATTGAAGAAGACCTCAGAAGATGGAAAGATCTCCCATGCTCATGGATTGGCAGGATTAATATAGTAAAAATGGCCATTCTACCAAAAGCGATCTACAGATTCAATGCAATCCCCATCAAAATACCAATCCAATTCTTCAAAGAGTTAGACAGAACAACTTGCAAATTCATCTGGAATAACAAAAAATCCAGGATAGCTATAGCTATCCTCAACAATAAAAGGTCGTCAGGGGGAATCACTATCCCTGAAATCAAGCAGTATTACAGAGCAATAGTGATAAAAACTGCATGGTATTGGTACAGAGACAGACAGATAGACCAATGGAATAGAATTGAAGACCCAGAAATGAAGCCACACACCTATGGTCACTTGATTTTTGACAAAGGAGGCAAAACCATCCAATTGAAAAAAGATAGCATTTTCAGCAAATGGTGCTGGTTCAACTGGAGGTCAACATGTAGAAGAATGCACATCGATCCATGCTTATCACCCTGTACAAAGCTTAAGTCCAAGTGGATCAAGGACCTCCACATCAAAGCAGACACACTCAAACTAATAGAAGAAAAACTAGGGAAGCATCTGGAACACATGGGCACTGGAAAAAATTTCCTGAACAAAACACCAATGGTTTATGCTCTAAGATCAAGAATCGACAAATGGGATCTCATAAAACTGCAAAGCTTTTGTAAGGCAAAGGACACTGTGGTTAGAACAAAACGGCAACCAACAGATTCGGAAAAAATCTTTACCAATCCTACAACAGATAGAGGCCTTATATCCAAAATATACAAAGAACTCAAGAAGTTAGACGGCAGGGAAACAAATAACCCTATTAAAAAATGGGGCTCAGAGCTAAACAAAGAATTCACAGCTGAGGAATGCCGAATGACTGAGAAACACCTAAAGAAATGTTCAACATCTTTAGTCATAAGGGAAATGCAAATCAAAACAACCCTGAGATTTCACCTCACACCAGTGAGAATGGCTAAGATCAAAAACTCAGGGGACAACAGATGCTGGCGAGGATGTGGAGAAAGAGCAACACTCCTCCATTGTTGGTGGGATTGCAAACTGGTACAACCATTCTGGAAATCAGTCTGGAGGATCCTCAGAAAATTGGACATTGAACTGCCTGAGGATCCAGCTATACCTCTCTTGGGCATATACCCAAAAGATGCCCCAACACATAAAAAAGACACGTGCTCCACTATGTTCATTGCAGCCTTATTTATAATAGCCAGAAGCTGGAAAGAACCCAGATGCCCTTCAACAGAGGAATGGACACAGAAAATGTGGTACATCTACACAATGGAATATTACTCAGCTATCAAAAACAACGACTTTATGAAATTCGTAGGCAAATGGTTGGAACTGGAAAACATCATCCTGAGTGAGCTAACCCAATCACAGAAAGACATACATGGTATGCACTCATTGATAAGTGGCTATTAGCCCAAATGCTTGAATTACCCTAGATGCCTAGAACAAATGAAACTCAAGACAGATGATCAAAATGTGAATGCTTCACTCCTTCTTTAAAAGGGGAACAAGAATACCCTTGGCAGGGAATAGAGAGGCAAAGATTAAAACAGACACAGAAGGAACACCATTCAGAGCCTGCCCCACATGTGGCCCATATATATACAGCCACCCAATTAGACAAGATGAATGCAGCAAAGAAGTGCAGGCCGACAGGAGCTGGATGAATATCGCTCCTGAGAGACACAGCCAGAATACAGCAAATACAGAGGCGAATGCCAGCAGCAAACCACTGAACTGAGAACGGGACCCCTGTTGAAGGAATCAGAGAAAGAACTCGAAGAGCTTGAAGGAGCTCGATACCCCTTATGAGCAACAATGCCAATCAACCAGAGCTTCCAAGGACTAAGCCCCTACCTAAAGACTATACATGGACTGACCCTGGACTCTGACCTCATAGGTAGCAATGAATATTCTAGTAAGATCAACAGTGGAAGGGTAAGCCCTTGGTCCTGCTAAGATTGAGTCCCCAGTGAACGTGATTGTTGGGGGGAGGGCAGTAATGGGGGGAGGGTGGGGAGGGGAACACCCATAAAGAAGGGGAGGGGGAGGGATTAGGGGGATGTTTGCCTGGAAACCGGGAAAGGGAATAACACTCGAAATGTAAATAAGAAACACTAAAGTTAATAAAAAAAAAAAAATGTTAAAAAAAAAAAAAAGAAGTGGTTGTACGTGTAGGCCTAACATGGACTTGTAGGACTTGTAGGACTTGTAGGCAAATATATGTGATCTTTGTATGTAAGGGAGAAGTGAGTACTTGTGTATGCAGTAGCAAGAACTAAACCTAAAGCCTCAGCTGTCATCTGCAGTCTAAGCATGGCTATTTACTTTCTAAATGATCTCTTGAACTAACTTCAATTATCCTGTTTTTCAATAATTTCAATAGATACATATTTGTATTGTAAATTCACACAGATACATGTACACACACACACAATGACAAGTTATTTTGGGATACCTTTGTGAGGTTGATTATAAAATCTCTGGAATTATATCATAGCATTTATGTGATAGATTAGGCTCTATATAAAGAGTAGTGTTAATTACAGTCATGGCTATGAATAATTTTGCTAAATTCATCATGGTTATAAAATGGTCACAACATTCTGTTACACTAATGAAATTTTCTGCTACATTAATAGTCAGAGAGTGAGAAGTTTGCTTGGAATATCTCCTAGGGTAGCTTTAGTGTACCTTAATGAAAGCCATTTAACATGTGCTGTGACTGCGTTATTTCACTTCTATTACATATTTTATTAAGTAAATTTATTATAATAATTGTTCACAGACCAAGAAACAATGAAAGATCATCTTTATGCACAGACACATTCCCTTTAATTTTATATTTTTAAAATTCTTTGCAGAACTGAGCATCATCATGCTTTCTCTTCAGCAACCCTGTTGATTACAGATGCTACCACAGGTGCTACCACTATGCACCAAGTTTAATTCTACTTTTATATTATTGATAATGATAATATAAATAATCACGTGACTTTTATTTTAAGGAAAATACCATATATCTCAGGCTGGTCTCATTCTTTCTATGTAGTTGAGGATGACCTTGAATATATGATATCCTGACTTCACATGTGAAGTTCTGAGATTATAGGCATTAATTACCACCTTATTGTATGTGCTGTTGGGGTCTATGATGCTTCTGACACACCCAATGCATCTTGCTTGCTAGGCAATCACTGTACCAGCTGAATCACAGCCATAGTTACCTCATGATTTTCTAAAACTTAAATCTGTGTTGGAATGAATAAATGTGAAATAGCATGAAAGAAAATGAAGGCTTAAGAGACTTGCAGACTCTCACTGTTGAAACACATGAAAATATGGACAGTGGGATCCCTGTTCTTCACAAAGATTCCCTTCGTCTCAAACCCTCATCTTTACTGTGCTGGATGTCTGTATCCACAGCTTTTTGGTTTCTGCCTCTCCTTTACATTACACCTTAGTTCCAAGTCCACACTTACAACCAAAGAACTTCTTCATTCATTTATATTAAAGACATTTTCAACATTAATTTTTAAGTTATCAATGTTTTATCAGATGTTTTAATATTTTTAATTTATGTATTTATTTACTTTACATTCCAATATCAGTGCCCCTCTCCTCCCAGTCCTTCCTCACAAAGATCTTCCCCAGAATTCCCCCTCCTCTTCTCACACACTTCATTCCAACCCATTTCTCCCTGGCACATCAAGTCATTGCAGTACTAGGTTCATATCTCACTGTGAAGTCAGATAAGATAGTACAGTTGTGTTGAGTGTAGTTTTAAAATCACTCCCATCTTTGCCTGGGTTCAGACCATGCTCTGGCCCCTCCCAGCTTCCCTTATGTTCTTCTCAGCCTAAGATCCTGGAGGTGACTTTCTGCGACCAGCTCACTCGCTCCAGAGACCCTTGAATTCTTTGATAAAAGACACATATACAACTTGTCAATTCACAGCTTGACTTCTGTGGCAGAATTCCTGAGCCCAGATAGGAGACTGCCTAAACAAGCCTTCCTTAACCAAATTATCTCTGTTTCTTGCTTTCCCTAAACTCACTGGCTAGTCGAACTCAGCCCCTGTCAATCACCCTTGGCCACCCAACTACGGTAGAGGCCACAGGCCATAGCTCTCCTCCTCTCCCATGAAGGCTTTATGTGACTGCTGCCTTTTTCATCCAAAGCGTGACAGAACAGCCCTCTCTCCTTGCCTGCCTCTCCTTTCTCCCTCAGACCAGGAAGTCCTGTCTGTACATTCTGCCCTGCAATTGACTCCCAGCCTTCTTTATTAAAAAATCAAGAACCAATTAGGGTACAAGACTTTAACAACAGAACCTCCATTACAGAGTTGGGGAATGGGATCTGCAAGTAGGAATGCAACAGTTTCAGAGACAGCACCAGATACAGTTCTTGGAATACCCACTTGAAGAGCAAGCTGCATATCTGTTTCTTACAGTTGGTAATTAAGTCTCCAGTAGTTCTCAAGGGTCCAGGTTAGTTGATTCTGTTGGTCTTATAGTTGAAACCCATTCCTCTTGTGTCCCTCAATCCTTCCCTCAATTCTTCTGCCAGACTCCTTGAGCTCCATCTGTTTGTCTGTGATTCTCTGCATCACTTTCCACTGACAGCTGACTGGAGCCCCTCAGAAGACAGGTTTTTCTAGGCTCCTGTCTGAAAGCATAATACTGTATCATTAATATTGTCAAGGATTGTTATCTATGTTTCCCCTTATGAGGAAGATTCAGCCTTCCTTCCTTGGGCTTATTTGGGCCTTTTGATTATAGTATGGTTCTTTTGTACTTATGACTTATATCCACTTGTCCTACTCATGATTGGCAGTATTAATATTGTAAAAATGGCCATCTTGCCAAAATCAGTCTACAGATTCAATGCAATCCCCATCAAAATTCGATCTCAATTCTTCATAGAGTTAGAAAGAGAAGTTTGTAAATTCATTTGGAATAACAAAAAACTCAGGAAACGTAAAGCTATCCTCAAAGATAAATGAGTTTCTGGAGTAATAACCCTCTTTGATGTCAGCTGTATTACAGAGTATTGGTGATAAAACTGCAAGGTATTGGTACAGAGACAGGCAGGGAGACCAATGAAAAAGAATTGAAGATCCAGAAATAAACCCATATATCTATGGTCACTTGATCTTTGACAAAGGAGCTAAAAATTATCCAGTGAAAAAAAGATAGCATTTTAAGTAAATGGTGCTGGTTCAACTGGCAGTCAGCATGGAGAAGAATGCAAATTGATCTATTCTGATAGACATGTACAAAGCGTTAAGTCTAAGTAGATCATGGACCTCCACATAAAACCAGATACACTCAAAGTAATAGAAAAAAAGTGATAAAGAGCCTAGAACATATGGGCACTGGAGAAAATTTCCTGAACAAAGCACTAATGGCTTATGCTTTAAGACCATGATTCAAAAAATGGGACCTCATATAATTGCAAAGCTTCTATAAGGCAAAGAACACTGTCATTAGGAAAAAATGGCAACCAACAGATTGGGGAAAGATCTCTACATATGATAGAGGGCTAATATTACACACACACACACACACACACACACACATATGTTAGATTCCAGAGAATCAAATAACGCTATTTAAATATGGGGTACAAAGAATTCTCTGGTGAGGAATATCAACTAGCTGAGAACTACCTAAAGAAATGTTCAACATCCTTAGTCATCAGCAAAATGCAAATGAAAACAACCCTGAGATTCCACCTTATACCAGTCATAATGGCTATGATCAAAAGTATAGGTGACAAGAGTTGATGGTGAGGAAGTAGAGAAAGAGGAACACTCTTCCATTGTTGGTGGTATTGCAAGTTGTACACCCACTCTGGAAATCAGTCTGGGAGTTCTTCAGAAAATTAGACATATTACTACTTGAGGACCCAGTTATACCTCTCCTGGGCATATACCCAAAATATGCTCCAAAGTATAACAAAGACACATGTTCCAGTATGATCATATCAGTCTTATTAACAATAGTCAGAAGCTGGAAAGAACCCAGATGTCCTTCAACAGAGGAATGTATACAGAAAATGTGGTACATATACACAATAGGGTACTACTCGGCTATTAAAAACAATGACATCATGAAATTCATAGGCATATGGATGGAACTAGATAATAGTTCCCAAAAGGACAATTAAATGTACTTTTCAAGATATAGCAAAATTTTCACATATGGAATCTCAGTTTCTTACGAAATCAGTTAGTTCCCAATAGGACGCGCTTGTAATAAATGTACTTTTCAAGATATATCAAAATTTTCACGAATGCAATCTCCGTTTCTAGGCAAATTCAGTTAGTTCTCAATAGGACGCGCTTGTAATAAGTGTACTTTTAAAGATTTATCAAAATTTTCACAAACGGAATCTCAATTACTTGGCAAATTCAGGTGTTGCCAATAGGACGAGCTTGTTATAAGTGTAATTTTAAAGATATACAAAAATTTTCTTTAATGAAATCTCAGTTTCTTGGCGAAATCAGTTAGTTCCCAAAGGATGCACTTGTAACAAGCGTACTTTTCAAGATATAGGAAAGTTTACACGAAATTAATCTCAATATCTTGGCGAACTCAGTTAGTTCCCAATAGGACGCACTTGTAATAAAGTACTTTTCAAAATATAGCAAAACTTTCACGAACAGACTCTCAGTTTCTTGGTGAATTCAGTTACTTCCCAATAGGATGCACCTGTAATAATTGTACATTTCAAGATATAGCAAAATTTTCACAATTGCAATCTCAGTTTCTAGGCGAATTCAGTGAGTTCCCAATAGGACGCACTTGTAATAAGTGTATATTTAAAGATATATCAAAGTTTTCACGAACAGAATATAATTTCCATGGTGAATTCAGTTTTTTCCCAATTGGACGCACTTGTAATAATGTACTTTTCAAAATATAGCAAAATTTTCAAAAACGAATCTCAACTTCTAGGCGAATTCAGTTAGTTCCCAATAGGACGCGCTTGTAATAATTGTACTTTTCAAGATAGAGTAAAATTTTCTTGATTGGAATCTCAGTATCTAGGCGAATTCCATTAGGTCCCCATAGGGCGCGATTATAACAAGTGTACTTTTCAAGATATAGCAAAATTTCATGAACGCAATCTAAATTTCTAGGCAAATTCAGTTACTTCCAAATAGGACACACTTGTAATAAGTGTACTTTTCAAGATATAGCAAAATTTTCACGAACGGAATCTCTAAGTTCCATGGCCAATTCAGATACTTCCCAATAGCACACACTTGAAATAAGTGTAGTTTTCATGATAAAGCAAAGTTTTCATGAATAAAATCTTCGTTTCTTTGCAAATTCATTTAGTTCCCAATAGGAAACACTTGGAATAAGTGTATATTTAAAGATATATCAAAATTTTCACAAACGGAATATAATTTCCATGGTGAATTCCTTGCTTCTCCTGGCTTGCTCAATTTGCTCTCTTATAGAACCCAAGAACTCCAGCCCAGGGACAGCACCACCCACAATGGGCTGGATCTTCCCCTCTTGATCACTAGTTGAGATCACTGCCTTGCAGATCGGTCTCATGGAGACATTTCCTCAACTGAGTCTTCTTTCTCTGTGATAATTTCAGCTTGTGTCAAGTTGACACACAAACCAGCCAGTATAGTCACTTACCCCAGAATCCCCTAATGTACCTTAAAACAGGCCTACAAGCTCATTGGTTGTCTCTCTGACTTGCTAATGAGGGACTTCAGCATGCTGGACTTCTGCAGAATAAAACACTCAATGTCTTTTCATACTATATGAGTCCGAGTATCATTCTTTGGCGAGCCATGGGCCCTCATACTTGTGACTATTATGTAAAATGTTTGAGATGTTCTAACTTAGATCACAACAACCCTAAAGGTGCAAAGGTCATCTGACAGCATCTGAAACCTGTACCAGAGATTTCCCTTCTGTGGTATTAGCTAATTTAACCTAATTTCCTTATTAATTCACTTAGTAAATTAATTCAGGACTATTTTTTCTTTTATTATTATAAAAGATCATGGGACTACTCCTCTAGTGTCAGGTCCAAAAGAAACTCCAGTTCCCCGAATCCCAAGAGGCAGTCCAATGAGCTCAGCCTGTGGCAGTCAGGTAAGAGTCAGCATTCCTCTGGAACATGTGAAACTAGCTTCTGTTCCCCTTACCCAGCAGAAGGGACACATGGGTACCTGTGGTTCCCATTACCATGTGAGAGCTCCAGGCTTCTTCAATGTTATAGGTAATCAGGTACTAGTGCACATTTCAGAGTCCAAGCCAGCATCCCAGCCTCCTCAGTTCACAGGCTCCCTGACCCCAGCCAGTCAAATTCCTTACAACCCTGCGAGTCTCCCTGTTTTCTCTGTTCTCTATGCTCCTGCAGAGAGTCTGGCCCTGTCCAGAATGTTGACCATGTTCAGTTTACAGCTTTCTTTTTCTGCTCTGGACTCTTCTAAATGCCTCTGGCTGGTCTCTCTCTCTCTCTCTCTCTCTCTCTCTCTCTCTCTCTCTCTCTCACTCATCATATATCCAGCAAATTGAATCCACATTTCTGGTCACAGTTATTTGACTCTTAGCCTGTTGGAAGCAAGTGCTTTGTTTTGTGCCAATAGCTGTATGTGTAAAATGCACATCAGAATACAGAGCTTAATATGAAATACATCAGTGTTAATGACATCATTAGTAAATGTCTTTATACTGATTATATGTTAAATGATAATGCATTGACTAGAACCATGATATATGACTCAAATTTCACTCATTTCTTTTGACCTATTATTTTTAAAATATAGGACTATTAGAAAATTTGAAATCACAAATGTGATTTGTATTTTATTTCCATTATGCGGGGCTGGTCTAATTTTTTTCTTTTGCCTAACCTTTAAAAAAATGCCTTTTCATACAAGAAAGTTATGTTTCTCCCCAGTGTCTTTCCATTGTGGCGGAAAGGGATCCATGAACCACTGGTGACATGGTTCCTTCCTCCAGTAGGCTTCTCTGCTTTACTAAGTGGCTCCCAAGCTTGTCCTGTTGCAGAGCCCTACTCATAAGGCTTTTTTGACTGGAGACTTAATCTAGGGCCACCAGATAGCTAGCACACTGAATTCCTGTCTCCATCTCCTGGCTCAGTGTTGCTGATGCATGCCATTTCTGGTGACTCTGGAGAGCAGAGCCTCCTGCTGGGCTCCCTGAAGGGACAATGAAGAGAGCCTTCCGAACCCTCCCTCAACTCCAACTGAAGAATGAAAAGAAAAAAATGTTCTAAGGAGCCCCTGGGAAGTGTGGGGGAGCCCTGCTGTTCTGTAAAAGGCAGTTTAAGGAAAAAACTTCACAGAAAACCAGTTATTACCTCTTAAGATCTTTCCTTTAACCTATATCACACTGTTCTGTTCTTTCTTTTTTCTTAGAGAGGAACAAAGCAGTGTGTGATAAATTGTATATTCTTCCTGTGTTGCCCTTGGAAGCAGCCCAATGAGTCCATGCAGTCTCAGACAGAATGATTGGCACGGAAATCCTTCCAGGGCAGAGTGGTGTGGGTTCAGGAAAATTGAAAGGAATGTGAAGGAAGGGCAGCTGAACCTACACACAAGAATCCTGTCAGTTTACAATGCTCCTGAAAGAGTTTCCTAGGCCATTTCTGATTCCTCCTGGCTTCAGACTTCTTTCTGTTTACCAGGGGAATCAAGACTGAGGTTTCCTGTGGACAGTGCACGTCTGCTAGTTCCTGGTTTTAGCCATTTTGTGCTGTCTGCCTCCTCCCATATTCCGTATCTTTGAGTGGAAAGTTTTATACACAGTGGTTAATTTTATCCCAGTATTCTGTATGGTTAAGAACATGGATTCTGGAAGCACACAAAGTCGGAGGTAACAACAAAGGCTGTACTGACCTAAACTGTTTTATTCAGGGTTACCACTGCCTTGCTGAAACCACAAGGAGAGCAATCTGCGGAGGAAGGGGATTTCACCTCATAGTGCATCAATGAAGGAAGCCAGGACAGGAACTCAACAGGGCAGGAACCTGGAAGAAGGAGCTGCTGCAGAGGCCATGGAGGGGTGCTGCTTACTGACTTACTCTTCATGACTTGCTCAGTGTGCTTCCTTTTGGCACCCAGGCCCACCAGCTCTGGGATGGCCCCACCCACAATGGGCTGGGTCCTCCCATATCAGTCATTGAGAAAATAACTTACAGTCAGATGTTATGGAGGTATTTTCTCAAATGAGTTTCCCTCCTTTCAGATAATACTAGCTTGTATTAAGTTGACACAGAACTAGCTAGCCAAGTCTCCCTTCCTCTGTAAATGGGAGGACTGACCCTCTGCAGAGACTTTTGTTGTGAATGAGACTGTTAGTTTCAGTAATAGAAGTGGGCAAGGAATGGCTCAGAATTCAAGACGCTAAAGCTAGCTTAGGGTAAGGGAATTAGCTTCCTGGTTGGCAGCACCCCAAAGTCTCCACATGGCTGCAGTTTTACTCAGTCAATTATTCTCTGCAGAAATAGCTTCTTCTCTGGAGAAGGAAACACCCACGAACCACCAAACTTGACCATATGGCTAACGCTCACACAATCAGTTGCTCCTCTCCCTTGGGGAGACTGTTCCCACACCTAGGTACATTTTGCTCTCTTTTAGAAACCCACATTTGTACTCTCCTGTGTACTTTCTTCTGAGAGTGTCTCTTTCTGTTAAGTCTTATGATTAAGCCCATAATGAAATATGTTTAATAAAAGTCTCCAACCCTTCTTTATAAACTGTTTAAACCCAAAATTATTTTTATTATTGAAGCTGTGAATCCTGGTTTGTCCTTAGTCAAGGTTCCTAAAGTTCCCAGGGAACTCATCAAGTTACCAAGGTCAGCAGCATGGAGTTGTGTCTCTGTCCCCTCACTGCTGAGGTGTGCTGGCATTTGAGAAGCAGCTATCATTGAGAAGTTAGTTCCTTTAGTATACCTGGGGAAAAGGACCAACCTCATCCTGGCAAACACAGGGACACAGAGGAGAAAACTACTTACTAAATTTGATGCAAGCCTTCTTAAATTCCCCAATTGGATCCCACTTATTCCTTTATCATCTGATCTAAGCTGACCTCATGCCTGTCCACTCTTTATCACAACCATGTCAACAAAACAAAACAAACAAAACAACAGCAGCAGCAGCAACAACAACAACAACACATTTGCTGCTCCATTGTGTCTTCATTTCTTTATGATCATTACTGGGAAATTCAGGCTGCCTTTCTGAGAGCTCCTCATCTCATAGATAAAAGAACTTAACAAACTCAAGAGGAAGCTGAAGGCCCATTTTATGGGGTTTGAGAGGACAGTATCAACAAGGCAGGCACCATAGAACTTCCTCAACTAGCAGGAGAGAAATGGGCAAAAGAAGAAAGAAACCCATGCTTTCAGGGTTAGATATAAAGAAACCAAGCAGGCTCAACATGGAGACCTGCAGAATAATATTCAGGGGCATGGAAGACAAGGGGATGGGTGGGTAATGGGTAGGTAGTGGTAGGTGGTGGGTGGTGACTGGGGGAGGGGGACATGTCTTCCAAGTTAGAGACCAAGAAAGCAGGCAGGTTCAATATGGAAGCTTGCAAAATCAGATGCATTGGCTTGTGTGGGTGGGGGTGTCTTCAGAGAGAGTAGGAATGCTCCCAATATTATGGCCAACAGATTAGGAATGTTTTCAGTAGTTATAAGGGGTGATGTAGAGGGGTCAGGATGATAAAAATTACAGTTTTTTAGTTAGAACTTGCAAAGATGTCAGACTTAGTGATGGTGAATTTTTGTCAGGATTTCTGTTGCTATGATAAACACAAGGACCAAAGCGAGGTGGAAGGGAGAGGTTTATTTCATTTTAAAGCTTGTCCTTCATCATTCATGGAAGACGGACAGAGCAGTAACTCAAGGCAGGAAACTGGAGGCAGGAACAGAAACAGAGGCTGGGGAGAAAAAGAAAGCTTATTGGCTTCTTGCTCATGGCTTGCTTCCTTATACTACACAATAACCCCTATCTAGGTGGCCTCACCCACAGTAGGTTGGGCTCTCCTGCATTAGTCCTTAATCAAGAAAATTCCTCCACAGACTTCTGTATAGGCCCGTTTAAGGGGAGAATTTTTCAAGAGAAGTTCCTTCTTTCCTGTTGATCCTGATTTTTGCCAAGGTGAACAAAAAGAAAAAATAAATCTAACCAGGACAATCTGTAAGCAGCTGCATCAAGGGAGGGGCTCCCTTGATCATTGAAGGGATAGTTATCTCTTGTATCCTTTTAAGGTCTTTAGATGACTTATGTTTCAAGGTTATAGTTTTTGAAGTTTGTTTTCTGTCCATGTGATTGACAAGCCCATCTGAATTAATTTTATGGGAGGAGCCGAAGGTATGCATCTATATTACAAGTCTTGAATAATTCAGATTGTCATGTTTCCACTCAGAGAGAAATATATAATTCATATCTTATTCTTTGACCAAAAATCATGTAAGGGGCTGGAGCGATAGCTTAGTGGTTAAGAGGACCAGCTGCTCATCCACAGCACCCAAGTTCAAGTCTCAGCACCCAGTTCATGACTCATAATCTTTTGCAGGATATAAAAACACCTAAATGAAATGTAAAAAACAATGATATTGATCCTGGTAACACACATACCTAAATCACAGCATTTGGAAGGCAGAAGCCCAGAGATCTCTGTGAGTTCTAGGTCAGCCTAGTCTACATAGTGAGTTCTTGGATAGCCAGAGATGCACACTAAATTGTTCCAAATATATGCCTTTAAGAAGAAATGATATTGAAGCTGTAGCAAACAAAAGTGTCCAAATTCTCCAACAAGGAAAAGATGGGACAGATGCCCTGTTGAATTACATCAGATATTTTAAGACTTTGTGTGTGTGTGTGTGTGTGTGTGTGTGATGTACTTATTACGGAGAGAGTCCATTTATACCTTCGGGAGAGTGAGCTCATGTGTGTGCATGTGTGTAGAGCAGCATTTTGCAATTTGTGGATTGCAGCCCCTTTGTAATGTCATAGTTAGGGGTCACCACAACACAAGGACTCTATTAAAGGGCTACAGCTTTAGGAAGGGTGAGAAGCACTGATATACAGGCTAGACATCTATATTGAATGTCTTTCTTTTATTGTTAAGACTCTATTGAATAGCCAGAAGAATCCTGATCAAAACCACAAATGCTCCCTGTACCACATTACCTAATGTCAAAATTAGACAGAGTTGGGATAACAAAAGACAGGATTTTGTAGAAACACATACATTATGTGTCAATGGAATAGAACAGAGGACTGAGAAATAAGCCATGTAGTCACAGCCATCTGATTCCTACTTAATAAATGTGTGTTGGAGAAAAGGTATTCTTAAACAGGTGATGTCAGGCAAATTGAGTAGCTACACATTGAAGAGTAACACTAGATCCCCATCCCTCCTGCTCTATGAAAATCAACTCAAAATGGATCAAAGACTGTAACTTAAGCCCCCAAAGTATTCTTGAGAGGATATCTTTGCTCAATCATTCATCTAACCTAGAATAAATCTACATCCTATAAAGAAGTAAAGTAGGGAAGGACAGTGTGGCACATTCTAATCCTAACTCAAGTCACCATAAACAGGTAAAACTCTGTTAGGTCAGGCCATCCTCTTTACATAGCTTGTTTTAGACCATCTAGGGCTTTACAGTAAGATCTTATCTAAAAACAAAACTAAAATAAAACAATGATAGCTAATAAGCAATATAATTAGTAGATGAGCAAATGATCTGAATAGAAATTTCTGTCTGTCTATAAGTCTGTCAGTTTCTGTCTCTCTGTGTCTTTGTGACTCTGTGTCTCATGCGTGAACATGTGTGTGTGTGTGTGTGTGTGTGTGTGTGTGTGTGTGTGTGTGTGTGTATTACTTGGGCCTGCACCCAGAACTGGATGCTGGGTAAATATTCTACCACTAAGCCACACTTCCAGCCCTCAACTGCTAAACAGATGTACAGAAAACCAATAAATGTGATTTTAGCAACCAAGGAAATACAATTAGAAACTCCACTGAAATTCCATGTCACCCCAGGGAAAATGATTATTCTGTATGTAAAGCAACTTAGATCCTGGCCTGATGACCCAGGTTCAATACTTAGAACCAATGTAAATGTGGGAGAAGGAACCAATTCATACAGACTCTCTCTGACCCTCAGCTCTGCCCTGTGGTACACATATTCCCTGATATAAATATCACTCACACATCCAAATACTATTTCTGTTTTTGGTTTTTAATACAGAAATAAATAGATATAGGTTTATATTGCTGATAGGAATGTAATGGCTGTAGAGAATAATATGGAGGTTACTGAAGGAACTAAAAACAGAACCACTATCATAATCCACATGTACTACTCCTGGTGGATACTCAAGGGAAAATATGAAGTCGGCCTCAGAGTTTATCAGTACATGGACAGGTGAAAAATTATTTTTTCCAGAAATGCCTGATGTCTAGAGTGTGCCTGTGACTGAGCCTCCAGCTTATGTGGGACTCAGTTCTGGATCCAAACTCCCTATTCCTGCAGGACCAGAAAGTACCTTTCAACCACATTTCCAGCCCAGTGGCCTTAGAGGTCAGTTCAGGGCCTGAGGATTGGTTCCAGTTTGCTCAGGGTTCCCTTGAAATACTGCAATTTTGCTTCCAGTGGTATCTGACATCCATGTGGGTATGAAATCCTGAAGTCTGAGGTGCCAAAGGTTACTGCCAGGCCTCAAGTCTTTCTTTCTATGGTTCTAGAGGTTACTTTGTGCCTGTAGCACTGTGTTCAGTCCCATGATTGTAGACAGACTATCTGGTCTGAAATTGAGTATCCAGACTCCAACAGGATTTTAGAAATCTGTGAGTCTAGTCTTTTTGAGTTCAAGGCCATACTGGTCAACAGATCGAGTTCCCAGAGAACAAGAGCTACACAGTGAAACCCTATATTAAAAAAGAAAGGAAGGAAGGAAGGAAGGAAGGAAGGAAAGGAGAAAAGAAAAGGAAAGAAAACTAAAAGAAATAATCCTAAAAGCAGCATGAAAGAAAACAATAGCTAACAAAGAACTGAATCTTGAAGCTGTGCTATACTCTGGGAGCTAGAGATCTGAGATTAATGTCTTACCTTCCATCTCATCTCCAGCAGGGAGTGGTTGGGAGCATAGTCCTTCATTTCAAAGCTCAGGCTTTCTCCTCTGGTCAGGCGGCTGCCTTGTTCCTGAGATTCATGCTAGGGGCTTCTGTATTTAATATTCCTGTAGCTCTTCCTCCTTGGTATTTCTGCAACTGGGTTTGAATAGGCAAAGGCCACCAAACCTTGTATTCCTCTTGAAGTATTCCTGGATTAGAAGTTAACTCAGAGCAAACCAGCAATTAGTAGTAATCAGCTCAGCTATTTACAGGTATGCATGTAGAGTCTCTCCTGAATTATGAAGTGCATGTGCGCTCTCAAATAGAGAATAGAGAAGTGGCCATCTGTCTTTCCACCCTGTCTTCCCCAATGGTTATCAGGATCCTGTGCAATCTGAGTATCCTGGCTTCTTAGATGTTCTCCTGACTCTAAAGTCTCCATTGTCTGGTGTTATTCCCATATTCTGGGAAGAACTCAACTGTGTTCTGAAGGATACACAGGGTTATTGAAAGGAGATGAACATGAATGAGCCTTCTAGACATAGAACAAGCTGGCACCTGGGAAGAAGCAGATTGGGCTGAAGAACAGTGTTTTTCAGGCATCCATCATGCCAGTGACATAAGGTGGTGGAAATTAGGAAGGTAACCTGAGCAAGGTTTCCATGTAGAGCCAGTGGGTTATCTAGGAGGCAGCTAGAAATTTTAACCCAGAGCTCAGGGAGTTGTTCTCAGTACATCCTCTCCGAACTCACTTTGTCATGCCTGCATTAGGTTTAAAATGGACCTAACTCATCCACTAGACAGCAACAATGATGCATAAAAAGGCATAGTCTACTTGAGTTCTCAAACTCAAAAGCACCCAACACAATTCCAGATCCAACCCAGATCACTTAAAAAGCAATTTTAAAAGGGAATGAATGCTGCCATTTATCAAGAACTTAAATGCAGGACAATTCCATTTATTACCCCTAGAAATTCATTTATTGTGTTTGGGTTCTCAAGATGGTGACTCCCTATGTAACTGACGAGACCGGCGGCAACTACATTGCCTCAACACAGAGACCCGATGGGACATAGCACAAGCAGCTGAGGGTCAAAGAAGGATACGTGCTCCAAGAATCCCAGTCTATGAAAACAAGTATGTGAAGTTTTTCAAGAGTAAACCAGAACTTCCCCCAGGGCAGAGCCTTGATGATACCACCCAGGTCACCCCATCCAGACCTGACAGTGGTGAAGCAGGCCTCTCCAAGACAGCCAAACACAACCTGAAGCAGAAGGAGAAGAGGAGGCAGCAGCAGGAGAAAGATGTAGAGGCCTTGAACAGGACTCTTTTTTTTCCTTTTCTTTTTTTCGGAGCTGGGGACCGAACCCAGAACAGGACTCTTGATAAGGTGTCTCTGAGAGACTCAGCCCAGACACCCAGTGCTCACCATGGCCCCCAAGCCACATCTCTAGCTACCTTCCATGCACCCGACTCTGTTGGCACCACAGAGAAAGCCAAGAAGATCGAGAACCTAAGGAAGAAACTGATAGGTGGAGGAGCTTCAGTAACACCTCCAGGCCGGGCAGTTCAGCAGAGAACAGCTGAAGAAGCTGACATGGCACAAGGTTCTGGAGGAGGAGCTGGAGAACTTGGAGTTGGGCCTGTGAGGCTTCAGGAATAGGGGAGTGGACTGAAGAACGAACCATGGGGTTCTCTGGGGTCCAGGGAGCATGGGCCACAGCAGTTGGGGGGCACCCCCATACTGGCTCACTTTCCCCTCCTATGGCCCGTCTCTGTCCTCTAGATCCTAGGATCTCTCTTCTTCATCCCTTCTCCTTCTCAGCTCCAATTTTTGAACTTTTCCCTTCCATCCCATTGTTCACAATCTGAGTGTTGACCCCAGGTACCTCTGCTGCTGATCTGGGTGTCTTGTTGAAAAGGAACCCCCGGAGGGTGGGAGTCTGTCAGGGATCTGTGGCTGAGTGTACGAGGAGTACCCAAGTTATGGAGTCTTGGTTCCTGTTCAGTGTTTATGAATAACTTCCCTGACCACCCGAACCACCATCACCTCCTCCTCCTCATCTTCCTCATCTTCCTCCTCCTACTCTCCTTCCTTCTCCCCCTCCTTTTCATCTTTTATTTAAGAAAGTATGAATAAATTCTTGTAGACACCAAAAAAATGTTCATTTATTGTTTGTAGCAAACCTATGCTCTGTTGAGATATAGTGGTTTCCATAGATTTATTTATTCGCTTGTATTTGTTTGTTTGTTTTTATGTCCACAGGTGTTTTGCTTGCATGTATATCTGTGCACTAGTGTGTGACTGGTGCTTAGAAAGATCAGAAGAGGGCATGAGATCCCTGGCACTAGAGTTAAGGAGTGTTGAGGGCTGCCACGTGGGTACTAGGGCTCCAACCCAGGTCCTCTGGAAGAGCAGCCACTGTACTTAACTGCTGATTCATTTTTCCAGCTCATTTCCATATTTCAAATACAGAAAAGTGAAAATCTTGGGATTAACCATCCAGGTAGACAAGGCCAAACAATGACCACACCCAGCTGTATAGGCTATGAACTTTCATTTTCTTTTGTTTGTCTCCCATGATCTGCAAAGGGACAACCTATGTCTCATAAGATGAGAAGGGCCTGAATACATAGCCCTATTTTTATTGAAGCGGGGAATGTTGGGAGTTCCTCCCCTAGAAATCTATCAATGTGAACTTTTTCAAGATCTGATCAACTTGTGAGGAATTAACCCAGCACCATTGGTCACAAATTCATTTTTTTCAGTATTTTTTTCATTTATTGAATTTTTTATTTATATTTCAAGTGTCATTTCCTTTACTTGTTTCCTGGACATAAGCCTTCTATGCCATCCCCCTTCCCTGCTTCTATATTGGTGTTCCCCATCCAATTTGTCACCCCCCATATACACCTACACTGGCGGATCCAGCCTTGGCAGAACCAAGTGCTTCTCCTTCCTTTGGTGCCCAACAAGGCCATCCTTTGCTACATATGCAGCTGGAGCCATGGATCAGTCTATGTATAGTCCTTGGGTAATGGTTTAGTCCCTGGGAGCTCTGGTTGGTTGGCATTGTTGTTCTTATGGGGTTGCAAACCCTTTCAGCTCTTCCAATACTTTCACTATTTCCTCCAATGGGAAGCCCAGTCTCAGTTCAATGTTTGCTGCTAGCATTCACCTCTCAAGAGGCAGGACCACTGAAATGCAGATGCTTCATTCCTTGTTAAAAGGGAGAACAAATATATTCATAGGTGGGGATATGGAGGCAAAAGTTTGGAGCAGAGACTGAATGAATGCCGATTCAGAGACTGCCCCACATATGTATATAGGCTCTATATATCTATATATCTCTATCTCTATCTCTATCTCTATTTATCTATATCTATCTATATATGTGTGTATATGTGTGTGTGTGTGTGTGTGTGTGTGTGTGTGTGTGTGTGTGTGTATAACCAAAAGTAGATAAGATTGATGAAGCTAAGGAGTACATGAGGACAGGAGCCTGCTGTAGCGATCTACTGGAAGGCACAGACAAATCATGTCAATTACAGAGGCGAATGCTAGTAATAAATCATTGAGCTGAGAACTGAACCCAAGATGGACGAATTAAAGAAAGGGTTAAAAGAGCTAAAGGGACTTGCAACCCCATAAGAACAACAATGCCAACCAACCAGACCTCCCAGGGACTAAACCACTACCCAAGGACTATACATGGACTGACCCATGATCCAAATGCATATGTAGTAGAGCATGGTCTCATTGGGCACAAATAGAAGAAAAATTGGTCTTGTCTACCTTGGACCCTCAGTGAAGGGGAATGTCAGGGGTCAGGAAAGGGCGTCGATGGGAAAGGGAACACGTTATAGAAGAATGGGGGTGCGATGGTATGGGGGGGCGTCTAATTTCCAGGAAAACAGGAATAACCTTTGAAATGGAAATGAAAAAATATCCCAAAACAAAACAACAAAAAACCAAACCAAAACAAAACAAAATCTCACTTAGAGCTTTAAAAAAAAAAGACACAATCAGGAAACACAGAATATTATGCCTTTGGTTTTCTTCAAATATTCTCGGGACTCAGTTCAGTTCTGGGTCCAGGCTGGACCAAGTAGGTTCCTGTCACTGACTGCTCCCACATTCCTGTATCCGGAGGCACTGTGCAATTTCCTCTTGGGCCAGGGATGTGGGCAGAGGTGGGCAGAAGTGGCGGTCTGTCCTGTGGTCAGGATTGTCCAAATTTCTGGCTGTCCAGCTCTCTCCAAAACAAAATTTGGGTGCTGGCTTCCTGATTGCTTTTAATCTCCCTTATCCCATGTTTTTATTTCCTGGGAAATATTATAGAAAACCTGATGTATATCCCATTGATTTATTCAACACTCTCGTGCACAGAGGAGCATAATTAAGTGGTAGCTAAATATTTGACAACAAGGATAAAATGTGGGTAATCTTTGCATGATGAACTTGGTATTCACAGAGTTGGAAATACAGTCTACAGAGAGAATAATTGCCTTTGCATCTCAGTCTGACTGGGAAGCATTTATGATGCCCAGTTCCCACGAGAATGCACCTCAATAAAGAAGGTTCTTAAGAGTGAAGAGTTTGAGATCACTGTTTTATTTAAAATACATCCAATTTACTCAATAGTAACCAGATGCACATAGGCAATGTATACAGTCTATATCCTTATCAAAATAGTGAATCAACTGCAAGAATAAAACAAAAACAAATAAATAACAAAGTTTCAAATGAATACAGAAACACCAAAGAACCAAAATAATCAAAACTCAAACCAAAATCTAAACAGAGGAATTATGCTAAACATTCTTTTGTTGCTCATTTTGCAGAACAGACTTATAGCCTGTGGTTGACCTTGGAACATAGTAGACAAGCAGTTACTGATGGTAATAATCTTTTCAAGCGGAATGTAAGGAGGTCTCTTCTGTTGGAGAGGGGTATGAAGGACAAGGCCATCCAATACCGAGTATAAAATACATTACAGTCTTGGTCTTAATGTCTTTCCAATGTTCTGGATTGATCTCCTTGAAACTCTTCTGGATGACCCATCAGGACAAGTACAAAATTGGATGGGTAGACTCTTCCTAGATGCCCACCATCTCTTAATTGATGTGCATCAGCTCTTCTCAGAGTCCCTTCAAATGTGCACTCTTTCTGGGGAGAGGTGAGATGAAAGTACAGTCTATTCAGTCCAAAGAAATCAAACTAAAGGAGGAAAATGCAGGCCACTATTGCTATGGATAGTAGGGATGAGATGCAATAGTGGTGTATTTGCTGTGCACACTTAGTACTCCTCCTGTAGCACTTCTCTCCAAGGGAGAACTTGTCCTGGTCTATACCATGTTTGAGTTCCTGCTGGAGAATTTCAGACCTAGCAGAGCAAGGGAAAAAAGGTTTACTGAGGGATTGTCGATTCAGCTCTCCCTCCAACACCAGCTCTATTGAGTTGGACAATCCAGCATGACCTGTCAGCTGAGGTCATTCCCCGCATCTCCAAGTGTCATAGAGTACCTGGGCTTGGATTTATATCTCAGCTTTTAAAAACTGCTAGAACCTGGACTGTGAACTACACACTGTACTAGTATTAAAAGAAAAATGAGCATATTTTTCAAAGGTCCAGGTATATTATATTGAATAATAACATTGTAACTATGTCTGAACCTGAGTTCAAGAGAGATATGACCAACCTAGAATACAGTTTGGATGCGTTAGAAAGAACCTGACCAGAATTGAAGTGAAGGTTATGATTATTTTGTTAGTGAAGGAACCTGCGAAGGTTCCATTTGTAACCGCTGTATCTGCAAACACACAGAAAAACCATCTCACATCAAATCCATGGGCACTGCATAGATCCTGTAATCACTGAGAATGTTCTCCATGCATATCTTTCCAGCCTACACATGGAACATTAAAGGTGATTGTGATGTAGAAACATAACAGCACCCCTGTAAGACTATGGTTATTTTAATGCAATTTGTGAGAGAACAAAAGAGAAAATATTCTCAGATCTTATCAGAGCATTCACAGGAAGAAAGAAGTACAAAATACAAAGAAATCCTGAGGATCATACATATTGTTTCATGGACAAAATTCACATAAACTGTACCAGAATAATACTCTGAGTAGTTCTTTAGCTTCCTGAGGCTGAAAACCATGACAGTGGTCAGCCACCCAAAAAGGGTAGTTAATTAGGGACAGGAAATCCAATTGGCTTCTGCCTGTGTTCCTACCTGATCTCAAAGATGTCAGAATGCTTCTGCATTGTTTCTCCCAAGTCACTTTCCTGGGTGATCAGTTTTCTGCTTCAGAGTGTCCTGCATTCTTTCCTCTAATTCTGGTCATCGGATGAGTGTACTGTCAATGGAAGCATGCATGCATGTGTGCACACACAAACACATGCACAGACACAGACACACTAATACAAACTTGCAAACACACAATACATTTGTGTTCACACTATATAAGCATAGTACATTGCAGTCAAGTGTTTACTTTCGCAGTTAATCCTTAATATAATGATTCCCCAGGATACTCTGGAGTCATAAAAACAAATGCTGAGTGAGATATGTACATAGTGGCCATAGCCTATACACAGCTCAGTCAGTGATGTACTGAACTCTCATAAAATGACATAGAATCCGGGTTCTTGCTTATTGGCCAGTCTGACTTATCAAGTTCTCAAGGCTGTGTAGAGTAGGCTTGTTTCCCAGCAAAGGATCATATATTGGTGGTGGACTAGACTCTTTTTCTTGTTCACTGTTTCAGACTTTCCCCAAAGTGTGCAGCCTCTTTTAAGGAGCTCTCTTTACCACAGTCTGACTGAATTCATGCTATGCCCCCAGGATCAAAGGAAGTCTCCATATCCAGAATCCAAATGAACAATTTTTCTCCCTATAATGTGATTGTGTCACAGATATTTGGATTAAGTAAGTAAATGCTTACCTGGAATAGCTCACACTGAGTCATAGTCCATTGAAGAGCTCCAACCTATGGTACATTTTCCCTCCTTGGCTGATGGAAATTTGGATGGTTTCTCCTTCAGGGCTACTCTGGGGACCACTACAACCCTGATGTGCCCTAGTTGCAAGGGCAACACCTACTCCTTGTTGTGGAATCTCTGTGTCAACTAAAACATCTGTTCCACTTTATGAACATGACTTTGCATAGGCCTACATGTTCTTATACTCCCAGACCCATCTGAAGGTCCTCATTTCTCCTAACCCCATTGAGGCTGAACTTTACTCAGAGAAAATGATTTTGATTAACAGCACTTGCAGAATGCTACACAGATAACATAGGGGAGTGCTTTAGATTATTTGTGTACCTAAAGGAGCTCCTGAAACTGCCCTGTTCTTGCACCACAGCATAGCTATGGGACTTGCTGGATGATGATACAACTCCAAGCAACTCAAATTCTCAATGAATAAAATTCAAGCCAAACTCCCAGAGGAAGTTGTACTGTGCCAAGTTAGCTAGAAAGAAATGGTAACAGGCAATGTGGAAAACAACCTTGGAGAAGACACAGTGAGTGACAAAACCTTCCAGTGACCTTTCACAATTAACGAAGAAGAGAGAAGGAATATAAACTCATGGATTTTATAGAGAAGCCTTGCCCTTACCTCCCTGTACTCCATTCCTTTGATGTGCTCCAAAGGATTTCAATGCAGATCAGCAGTTTTGCCCCTAATTACTTGCAAATCTAACTTTACAAGTATTTTTGTGCCTTTTTTGGGGGGGTAGCTTTCTAAAGGTCTTTATTGTCCTGCTTCTATACCATAATGAAAAGGGACCTTTAAGCTCTAGGAGGGTACCATTTGTTACCACAGTGAAACATGACTCACTTGAACATATTTCCCACTCCTCCCCCAGATTTCACAAGAAATCTGTTTATTTCCGTTTTGAAAACGGAATAAATTACTAACTTAAGAATCCTTTTGCTGTACAGAGCTAGATGGAGATGCCAAATGATTGGGCAGCTGTATTTCATGTTTGTAGGATGTAAAGTGAACACTTAGAGTATTTTTCTCATGAAACTTGGAAATAGAGGGAAACATAGGTTCACTACTGAACAAACAAAAACACACGACACACAAACACACACACAGACACATACATACACACACACACACACACATACACACACACGCGCGTGCGCGCAGATAAAACTTTGTTTTTATGCAGAACATTTCCTGTTGAGTGAGGAATTAGTGGGAGATGTGTTGTGTACAAGTCTTTTAGACTCAAGCACGCTGTGCTGCCCTGGCCTGTACTCATTTCCACTTCAGGAAACCTTTCTATGCAGTTACTTGCTGGTCCTACAAGTAAGATACATGTTCTACACAGATAGCCTAAAAAACAAAACATCAAATTCCCAAGAGAGGGATTTCTAGAAAAAGACTCCATCAAGCTCTATGTTGACTCAGCATAGGCCCCTCACTTAAACTATGCTGTTTCCTTCATAGAAGACTTTGGAAACATCAGAAGAAGACAGTGACTCATGGTCAGTTACCAGGAACTTTTTATCACATTAGGGTTCATGTGATATTAAAACAACCTCAGTGGCAGTCAGAAAAAGGCTAAAGAAATAACATACACTGACTTTTCTGAAATGCAGCACTGTGTACAACACTGAGAGGGAATCTATCCTGAAAGAATGCCATGCCCAAGATATAGTCAGGAAAATAATGTCAGCAGAGGGATGCACTGCAGGATTCCATGCATGATCATGGTGAAGCCAATAAGACAAACCAGAAATTTCCAGGGGGTACCTCTATTCAGGTAAAGTGAAGGAAGCTAATTCTTACTTTTAAGATAGCTGAATGGTTTAAGAATGGGTTGAGACATAGGGGAAATCCAGGACTCAATGATAAGTTCAAACCTAAGGATAATAGGTATCCTATTGAACTCCCAGCTCAAAAGACCAGTAAATATCTTCAACAAA